>NW_022995474.1:0-1287 GCF_004354385.1 Drosophila innubila
AGATTTAGCCAGCTGGGCAGCTGCACGGCCTTTCCTCCATGGGCATTATTATAGATTACACTCGCAGAGTCTCAGTGCTGTCTCTTATACACATCTCTCCTATTCCTCCTCTCCCACCTCTTTCTCCTTCTGCTTTTGCTCCTCACTTGTCCACTGCGTGTGTCCGCATTCTGCGGGAAAATCATTTTTCTGCTACTTTTTCCAATAAAGCAAGTGGTCTTCAATGCGTGTATCGCATTTTAATGACACTTTGTTTCTAGCAACGAGTTTTCGGAACCTTTTCGTTTTGTATTATTTTTTGTATTTTGTTGTTTTTGGGGCTAAGTGAGTGATAAAAATATCAAAATCAACAAAACGCTCTCGGAATTATGGCCTATAATAGACGAACGTCGCATAATAATAATCTAAAGTAGAGCTATTTAAATTTCCATTGAATTCAGCCAACGACAAAAAAAAACTCAATTGGGCTCTATTGAAATTAGGTATGCTAAATGAGACGCCAAAGGCAAGAAAAGAAGGGTGAGGAGACCTCATGCACAAAAGCATTTATCAGGGTGCTTTTAGCAGGGTGTGTTGGAAGTAGTCCCAATCAAGATCGGGTCTGGCTCGACGCCGTTGTCTTTACATAGCTCCACGCACTGGAGTGCAATCAAAAATAGCATGCAGCGCGGAATGAGATCAACAACTTCTAAAGACCTGAAATCTTATCAATTTAAACAATTAAAAACATGAGTAAAGGGCATTAAATATGACAGTGGGGGATAAAAGCTTACCGTCTTTTTAAATTATGATGGAACATTATAAAGAAAACAAGGTCAAGTGTTGGCTATTAAGGCACAACAAATAGGCAAATATAAGTGAATATATATATGTATTTTTTACAAATCGTAGAAAAAAAAATTGAGTTATATTTTTCTTCGAGTAAATGTTACTTGAGAAACTATTTCATTATATTAAAGGAATTTCTAAGCTATACTATTTATCTGTCAATTAATCCGGTTATCTGTAATCTGAAACATATCTTTCGCTATCTTCTCTAAAAATAATTTATTATAATGACTGATTGATAAACTGGAAGTCATCACAGTAGATAGTTTTCCTTTAATCCGATTTTTGAAAAAAATATATTCCATCGGTAGAAAACGAATGTCTTAGACTTTGTTGATTTCATTCGGCATGCTTTTAAAGTTCTGTCGTTAGATAAATGCTAAACTGTTCTCCAAAGAACTCTGAAATATATAAAAATCAGTATACATCTTCTTGGGTAGATACGAAAACCCGACAACG
>NW_022995475.1:0-1265 GCF_004354385.1 Drosophila innubila
AATCGGTTATTTCTGTTTAAATAATTTCGATTTTCCGGTTTCGATATAATAAAAGAGTCTTGTTTCGGCTAGAGTTTCAGTTACGGGTAACAATTTGAACCGCTTAATACCGGTTAAAGGTTACGGCTTTGATTACGGATTTAATCACTGATTTTAATAATATTAACTTTAATTTTTGTAAATGTCTAAGTACAGATAATGTCAGTGCTAATATTTATTAATGTGTTTGGAATTACCCAAACTATGCAACAAATGTTTTATCATGTAATAATTTTTTTTGAATATCCCCCCAGACTGACTTTTGTCAATATTTAAATTGTTTTTGTTTTATATTTTCAGTTTTAATTTAAAGTTTGTATTCTTTTTATTTAAATTTTTGAATAAAAGCTTTTTTCTTATATTTTTTAGTGTTTTTCTTATCTAATTAGTTAGACATTAAATAAATAATTAAATAAATATTAAAATTAGTGTATGTACATATGTATGTAACTGTACATGCTCGTGTCACGCACTCCGCTCTACACGGACTTCAATCTTTGCATTGTGTGAAGATGAAAAGGGAGAAAGGGAGAGGGGAAGAGGGGGAGATGGGGAGATGGGGAGTGAGAGAAGTCAGAAGGTCACCGGCTGCTATTTATTTTCATTTTCGTGCATTTATGGTTTTATCTCAACCACATCTCTCTCACTCTCTGTCACTTTGGCACTGTACATTTTTGTTGTCTCTTTCTATCTCAAGTCATGCTGACACTTTGTCGTTTTTATCGTTTCAGCGTTAATTCGGTTAAGCACTTAAAGCATCCTCGTCAGCTTGGAACTGGAACTGGAGTTGGAGCTGGAGTTGGAGTTGTTGTTGGAGGGGGCGGGGGCGTTACCACGGCCTTGTGGATTGGGCCAGATGCCCATGTGGCCCAAACAGGGGCCATGCATTGATAATCTGAGCAACAACAACAGCAACACAACAAATGAGCACAAATTGCGGGCCAAAAAGTTACATGCATAGTTCAATTGAAGGTGAAATCCACTAAACTAAGAAAGTCGCTCCACTTAAAGATTAAGCAGCAGCAGGAGAAGAAGACCTTGGAGTGGGAATTAGAAGGCAGCAGCATGTCCAGCAGCCATTCCGGCACAATTGGCCGTAAACGCGTTGGCAGCGGCAGCGCTGTTGGCAGAGATGTGTATAAGAGACAGGTCTAATTGAATGAATATGTGTAACTAGGTCAAGTCTTGAAGCTAGTCTAATAATATTTAAAATCTTTTATTTTCTT
>NW_022995476.1:0-1274 GCF_004354385.1 Drosophila innubila
GCACATTTTTGTGCCTGTGAGTAGTTGCTGCTTAGTGTCTTTTGTGTTTTTGCTCAACTCAAAGCCCAAAATAGACAAGGGAATTGAAAAATCAATTTAAAATGTTCTGTTTTTGAGGTGAACAGTCTACATTGAAAATATGTGTTGACTGTTGTTTCTTGTATATTTTTTGTTACTCTGAAAAATGCTTGGGTGGCAGCACTGGACAAAATCTCGACTAACAATGTTGCCAAAGTTATACAATGAAAATCATTTAAAGTTTGAATACATGAAAAACAAAAAATATATTCAATGGTTAAAAACACAATGGAAAATGCGTTAAAACCAAAAATTGCGGTTTTTGCTGTAAACCTAAAACAACAACAACAACAGCAAGTAAAATGGGCAGAGGGCAAAAGAAAGGGATACAACGTCATGTTAAAACAAAGAGTGCGCTTATAAACAATGTACGATGTTTTTTACGATCAAAAACAATGTGTATGTTATTTAAGTAGGTCAGGGACTCCCTCCAATCTAGGTAATTTCTCCCTATTTTTTCTACTATACTTTTATTGCATATTTGAGAATGGCAGCTTGCAAATAATTGAAAGTTGTATAGATATGCCGATGAAATTCGGAAAAACAAGTAAATGGGATTTATCAAAATTTAAAACAATTTTCTCATTTAAGTTATTAACAATTTTAGCTGCCGTTTTAGCAAGAATTTGTAAAAATCTCTGGAATTCCGAACTTATTTTTATATTTTTTTATTTTATTTATTCAAACTCCTTTTACTTTATAATTTTACAAATATTTAAAGTGTGCTTCAAATTTATTTGAATTTCTTTTATTAATATGCTACTATTTTATTTTTTATTTTTCATTGCTCTGAAATGCATACTACTAATATTATTTTGTCATTAGGAAAAAATTTTGCTTTAAAAATAATATTTATTCAAATTGTATTTACTTATTAATTTTACAAGGATTTATAGCTTGCTTCAAACTTATTTTATTTTGTTTTAGTGAAATGCTGGTATTTTATTATTTATTGCTCTAAAATGCATACTAATAATCTTATTGTGTTTTTGGAGGAATGTAAAATTAGGAACTATTTTTGCCTAAAAAGTTATTTAAAGTGACCTAAAAAGTATGCTATAAGTTTTTGGTTTTCTTTTTAAATTCCAAACTCATTTACAGCTTAGTTGACCTAAATTCCTAAGCTTGTCCAATAACTGAAGCATTGCTAATTTATTTCTAATCATTTCCAATATTCACACATATCTGAGTTTTAC
>NW_022995477.1:0-1262 GCF_004354385.1 Drosophila innubila
ACTACAACAACTGCTGCATCTGCGTCTCTCCATGAAAAACGCATTTAAAAGCCACATTAATGACGAAGACGACGGTTGCAACCACTTTGGTAAAATAGGAAATTGCTTTGCTGCTTTCGTTTGAGCATTTGGCTGACTCTTCTTATTTCTTCTGATTTTCTTCAGATTTATATATTTTTTTTTTCGTTCATCAGCAAGACGAGATCAACGCCAGTCGTTGTTTGCTAGCTGTCTACTCTTTTGTTGTTGTTATTGTTGTTCTCGCTGTTGTCCACATTCACATTCACATCGAGAACCACACAAAAACGGCGAACTGCGAAGCGTTTTCAGCATTTTTAGTTAATTTACCAGGAAAAACATTTGAAATTCTTAAAAAAGTAGCCTCAACTAGCTGCTGCTGGCGTGGTCTAGGAAAAAAACAGAATTGACATTGCATTGGGGGGCTGTAGCACGCCCACTTATACTCTATTATAAGCCAAGTTCAGCTGATAAATGCTATTACAAATATTTCTTGAATTCCCATTAAATACTCGCAGGCTGCAAGTTGCAAGTTGAAATCGAATTGATTTTTGAATGAACTTTATGAAGAGGCTTAACTTCAGTTAATAAACGCAACGAAAGGAGTTGCTCAATAAATGTTCTATATCTATTTATTTTATGGAATACAAATTATTTATGATTCCAATTCTTGATTCCTCTTTTTATATCTATTTTATGTTTTAAAGAATATAACAGTATATATAAATTTTACAGGCTTTACATGTGATACAATTCTTTAACATTCATAAACATTTTCTCAGGCTAAATTTTAGTTTTTGTTTTTCTAATAATATAAAATAGTCCAATCATAACTTAATGTTGTAATTTCGTAGGCAAAAAATGTGTGTGTGCTGTTTTAGTTTGAATTTTTAAATAAATATACATAGGTTTTTTTTTTTATTATTTTCTTTTTTTTTAACTCTTTAATAATTCTATTTTAATTTTATCATAATTTCAGTTGGTCGCTATTTGAATAAGTAAAATCATTTTCAAAAGTAGTTGCAATTTCTTAATTGATCAGCTTAAAGAGCATACAATTTTCGCTATACTAAGCTAAGCTTTTCCTTGTTTTCCACTTTGGTTTATGTCGCCGCCACCGTCGCGACGCGCTGTCGCTGTCGCTGCCTACGTCGCAGTCGCTGTCTCCGTCGCTGTCGCCGTCGCTGTTTCTGCTGCGGCTGCTGCATAGACTAAAAATCGCATTCGATCATTTATGGGCTTTT
>NW_022995478.1:0-1251 GCF_004354385.1 Drosophila innubila
ATAATATTCTGCGAAAAAACCTAAAGTTTACTAACAAAATTTTAATTAAACTTACCCAATTTTAAGGTATGGTTCCACTTTCTGTCCATTAAAGACATAACAATAAACAATTTAGTATATGTTGCAGATATAGATCGCAACTGGTTTAAGACCTGGCAGGTAAGAGACAGACGAAATTAATTTCCAATTGATAACAGACTCTGTAACGGAAAAGCAGAAATGAAACGTCAGAGTCGCTTAAGTGACACAAATACAGCAACAGGATTCAGTTATTGGTGATGTGGGCGCTTTCCAGAAGTTCCAAAAACGAAAGTTGACGCAAACAAACACTTTATTAAGTGGCGAAGTGTGTGTACGGGTGTGTGTGTATAAGTCTGAGTGTGTGCTGTTCTCCTGCATGCTTTTAACGCACGCCTGTGTAAATGAATGACCCTGGTCCTCAGGTTACTGGGCACATTTGAAATTGATGCGTAACCGCAGCACGTACGAATTTTTGGCTATAAATTCTCAACACTCTGCCAAAAAAGTGTTTTAAAAATGTTTATAATTTTGAGTGGCATGCAACGCCACGTTGGTTAGCTGCCTGTCTGCGCCACGTCTGCACCTTTGTGCCATTGAGCCGTGGCTCCTTTTGGCCTCGGCACGCGCCAGGATTTTTTACCCACTTCATTGGTTTCCTTGTTGCCCCAAAAATAGTAGGGTTCAATGTCCCCAAGGCATCAACGTCGTCGTCGTCGTCGTCGTCCTCGTCTCAATAACAACGTACTGCGGCCGAAGCACTTCTCACGCTTGTGCTGTGAAAACGTGTGTAGTTTTCTGTATGAATTGGCACACACTCATACACACTCACACACACACATACTCGCACATTTTAGCTGCTGTCTCATAATGCGCTTATTACGATGGCACATAAAATAACAATTTATCTGAGCATTACAAATTTGCCCCCAACGCGGCCCTTTAATGTCAGCTTTTGACAGGATCTCTTAGCTCTTAGCCCAGTCAGCTGTTCCTTCCTTGCTTGCTTCCTTCCTAATGCCTAATGCTGTCATTATGCTAATAGTTTTATTGCCGCTGCACTTGCTGCCTCCTGTTTTACTTCTTCCTCTCTCCTTCTCTCTTGCTCTATCCACATGAATGTTTAATGAATTTATTAGCACGTGCAGCCAATGATTCTTGGCCAATGTCCTTTGTGTCCCTGCAAGGGTCCTTTAGCCATATTGATGTTTGTATTGATTACGTGCACCTTCT
>NW_022995479.1:0-1249 GCF_004354385.1 Drosophila innubila
AAAAAAAACAATTGGAAAGTATTTAAATTCAAATTAAAATAAAATTTTTCAAAAACTCACAAGCGAACATTTCACGTATGTTCGGTAGCCCTTTCAAAATTATTACTTATGATTAAATAATTCTCCTATTTTTTTTTCTTTTTCATATTTATAATTAAATACAAAAGTTGTTTTTTCGGAATTTATCATTTCTGATTTTCAGATAAGTTATTAAAAAAACAGAAAAAATTCTGATTTCTCTGTCTAACTAGACAACTTGTGGAGCAGCCCTCGATGTGTGAGCCACATTAATGAGAGCCCTGAGTACATTTACGTTGTATCGAAGTACTTCTGTACTTAGATACTCAGATACTCGTAATCACATATCCAAAGCGAGTAAATTCTGTTTAGCTTTCAGTTGGAATTCAAGTTTCAACTGCTCTCTCTTTCTCTGTCTCTCTTCTTCTGTTACTCTTTCTATCTCTTGCGGTTCATATACTATATGCAGTCTTTTTATCTGTTTGTCTATTTGTTTGTTTGTGTTTCCCTTTAAGCTGCCTGCTGATTACCATATAAATATTTTATGTCCTTGCTACACTCCAAAACCACATTCCCCCCCTCGTGCTCCTCCTCTCCCCTGGCATTGAGTCGACAGTTGATTACATTATTAAATGTGATTTTAATGACTTTTGTGTTATTTGTGCACATTAGTTGATAATAATATCGCATTGAAAGGAAAGTTCCTTTGGCTTAAAAGGATAAGCAGAGAATTTTGCTTTCGAATGTAAGCAAATGATAGCAATCAGCTGTTGATAGTGCACTCATAGCAATCAGCTTGTGTCAGACATGCAGGCTGCTTAACTAATGCAAATCAGACGCATATCGGGGATTGTACAATACATATATATATATATATATATCTACATATATATGAATTTCATGACAACTCGCGAGGTGATTGTCCAAGGGGGAGGGGTGCTGAACACGTTTGTGCATGTCGATTGCCCGCCGGAGTTGCCAGAGAAACCGACGATGTCGCGCCAATAAATATGCAATGTCAAATGCACAAGGGTCGCACACAACAGAGAGAAAGGAAGAGAGAGGGAAAGGGAGAAAGAGAATGGGAATGGGAAAATAGGAGGGAAAGGGGGCAGAATGAAGAGAGGGAGAAAGAGGCAAGCAGAGTTGCCAGAATAGCGATTTTCCCGTTAAGTTCTTCACAACTAAGGTTAATTTGCATCCGATAGCTCAGATAGGCAGCTATTTGACA
>NW_022995480.1:0-1248 GCF_004354385.1 Drosophila innubila
ATTTTTAATTTTTTATTTTAAGTCCTTTTAATTATTAAAATTAATTTATATAATAAAAAGTTATTATATTTAAATTTTAATATAAAAAAAATATAAAAATTACGGTCCTTGGTTAATATAGCTACTTGACCTAGTGTAGTTGCAATGTAATGCATTTTTCTTACAATTTCTTATATTTAAAATCAATAATTAAAATGAAAATAAAAAAATAAAGTATGTAAATTTTAAAGTTTTGTCAAAATAATTACTTGATCTAGTGTAGTTTACTTACAATTTCTTATATCCGATATAAACACTGCCAGGCCTCTCATGCCATCCCCCCTCACCGGCGCCATTGTAGTTAGCTTGTTAATTTTCGCTGGTTTTATACAAACTCGGGGCAAAGAGAAATTCTTTGTGGAGCGCTCGAGTCTTCGATGCGGCGCTCGCTCTCTTATCGCTTTAGTTTGTCGCCAACAACAACAGCAACAATAATATTTATATCCACAATAACAACAGCACAAAAGAACAAGGAAATAGAGACGATTACAGACGACAACTAATCGACGTCGTCACTTGCTGCAAACTGATGTTGGTGATGCTGATGTTGCGACTGTTTTGTTGAATGGCGAATTTGATTTACGATAATAGAACCGCAGCGTCTCTTTTATTGCGCTCACTCTCTCTCTCTTTTGCGTCGCGCTCTCAGTTGAAGAAGACCTGTTGGAAATGATAAATTTGTTTAGCAAATTGATATCGATAACAATAATAAAATTGATTACGCATACAGTTTGTTAGGAAAGTGTTTTGACGAATAAAAAATGTATACATTATATTTTGTGTGTATTTACTTATTGTATTATAGTTGCTTACGTTTATAAGAAGTTAAAAAAGGTATATTAATATATACTAAATATAGAGCCAGGAGATTTTCTTTTCATTGTCAAAATAATTGCTTGACTAACTGTATTTGGCGCTACTTGAACTTTTGACATTTGGCAATCGAAAATACGCCCCCAAGCGCTTAAATTTGGCAAACGCAATTACTTTTGGGAGATTGAAATATTCGAGAGTTGGCAGCAATTGCTTTATAGACACACACATACATATATATATATACAAACAACTACAGCAACAACAACATAATTGCAAGCCTGATAACGATTTGGTTTCGACGACCTTAGCGAAACTTTTATCGCAAATTTTCACTTGTTTCAATTAATATTATATATTTATTATACGTATGTAGCACCGGCTGCACTTGCTCTT
>NW_022995481.1:0-1244 GCF_004354385.1 Drosophila innubila
ACAGCAACAACAACAACAACAGTAACAACAACAATATGAACGCCAGCCTTATATATGAGATACTCATGTATCTGAACTCATTCTATTTTGGCATGTACGCCGCCTTCGAGGTGGGGGTGGGCGTTCTAAAGGCAATCAATCTGAGTTATGGCGAAAACGTTCTGTCACGTGAAGCAACCATTTTGCTATCATTGTGCATCATCGAAACGCTGCGCATTGTCTTTGGACGCAAGAGCAGCCTCAGCGATCGTGGTGAGTAATCGTAATCAAAAGGACAATGGCATAAACAACAGACGGACAGAACACAAAACACAAAAAACAGACAGTCCATTTATAACACACATGCAAACATGTTTACTGCTTGTGTACATATTTGTTTACTTAATGAACTGTAAGCTGTGCGGACAACTCAACAGTTGAGTGTGCTGCCTGTAGGACGAACTGAAGCTGGAGGCTGTTGGGGTTGGGTTGGGCTATGATGACATGTTCAAATTATTTGCCGTCGTCATTGTTTGGTATCATTATGTTCCAACCCTCTCAACTACGCTCATTTGTCCACAGCTCAAAAACGTTTTCACTGTCAGCACGGCGTATGCGTAATTTTTACTTGCATGCATTTACATATCGCGACATAATCGCGATAAAAACGTACAAGTCTATTTTTATTAATATTTTAAGATTTTTGGGTCTATGTCTGACATCATATATATGTGTACATGTGTATGTAAATAATAGACAATATTTAAGATAGGTGATCAAAAACCCTTTAATTGGGTCTGCTATATTTTCAAAAATAAATTCGTAATATTGCTTAGTATTCTCCTATGATAAGGGAATTAAAACATTGGATACAGAGATACTGTGATAAATGCAATTGTTTAGGAGTTATGACCTTACTTTATTATTTAAGGATAATTCTAAAATAGCCAATACATTAAGTCGTTGAAAGCACTGTAGCAGATTTAATAGGCCAAACCCAAAAAATATATTTTTATGGACTGATAAAGTAAAGCTGTAATGTCTGGTGAAAAGTTTCCTACTCGTAAGTAAGGCGACCTTAAAACTCCCAGTACAGACAAATATAAACATAAAATATTGATTGGCAAGCCTAATGACAAATACGTTTTCTTCGACATTTTCAATGGGATGCCACTATTATGAGACTTCTAACAAGTTAAAAACCCGAAGTACACCTTCTAGAAAGAAATGGAGTGGCTCTATTGTAATTCGGTGAGGGACTTGCA
>NW_022995482.1:0-1240 GCF_004354385.1 Drosophila innubila
TTGAAGCATTATGTGTATGATGTCTCTTATACACATCTTAACAGCTGCGATCATTAGAACTACGATAATGACCATGACAAGTTGGAGATAAATCCGGTTTGCTAAGGGCTCTGCTGAAACATGATGCCAGACACATTGCTGTCAAGTTACTTATGTTATATAATGACTCATACCTAGATACATTCAGTTTGTTGCTGAGAAACTGCAGTCTCATATTGCCAGCAGCATTGCTGCCAAACTTCTTATGTATGCTATGTTTTGAGATATTCTGTTTGCATTAACATTGCTGTTAGATTACATGAGGAGCACAGCTAAGTCATGTTGCTAGCAACATTGCTGACTTGAAAAGCTGTTGATAAATTTTATTGGTTTTAACATTGATGTTTGTTGTGTTCTCTTAAATTACAAAAACACCACAGCTTAGAACACTGCTAGCATGTTGTTAGCAGCATTGCTGCCAAGCTATTTATGATTGTAGCTACATGCAAATTACATACAGTTAGTCAAGAAATTTATTTCACAGCATTAAAAATTTACATTTGATTACTTTATTTTTTAATTATAAATTCAATGAAAATTAAATTAAGTATAATAAAATATGAATAAAAATAAAAATCCATAAAAAAAATACATTATTGTTTATTTTTTATTTAGTGAAAACACTTTTTGGACTAATTGTATAAAATCAAAGTGTTGCACTAATTACCAAATAAATTGAGCGACACACCTTTTTTTTGCAATTAACTTATGCAAAACGTAAACGAATTTCCTCATATTTGAAAAAAAAAAAAAACTAAAAACTCGCTAGCAATTTCCGTTTATTAACAACAGTTAAAAAAAAAAACTAGCTGCATAACATTTGTCGATGACTTCCTATGAAGAAAACGTGCGTGGCAAATGTTGCAAGAAATGCGAGCAATGTTAAGCGCAAGAGATCCGTATATGAATAAACATGTATCTATATACATATGTTTGTATGCATGTAGATGTGTATAAGCCAAATTACAAAAATAGTAACAACAGCAAAAGCAACAATAACAACAGCAAACGCCACTTAAATTGATGTTAATAACAACATGAAGCGATAAACTGGAAATATGCAGCAACGTTGAACTTGAGCTTGAAATGTGAAATGTGAGCGGCGAAGCGTTGACTCTCTTTCTCTCTCTCTGCATGGCTGAGCCTGAACAGTGACAGCGACTGCAGCAGCGGCAGCGGCAGCGACTGCATTGCTGCGTGC
>NW_022995483.1:0-1238 GCF_004354385.1 Drosophila innubila
GGCAGAATACACAGGAGCACAAGAACTGGACCGAGCCTACGAAAACCTGCTCCCGGAATATCAGCTGTACATTCGACGACACGAGGCTATCTCGTTAAGCCAGTTGACGCAGTTCGCCACAAGGTTCGAGTTCGTAAGGGACCGCGACCGTCAGAGCCAGCAGCCCAAGTCCGCATCGCCAAGTTTCATTGCAGCATCGCCGGGAGCTATGGCAGTCAACACGCAGACGACGTCTAGGCCTCGTAATCCTTTCCAGGACCAACCGACCGGTCATGGCTCTGGGGAAGCACCCGCCGTTAATAGGATGATGCAAGAAGCCGGGCCCTCTATTGACGTGCAGCGAGCTTGCAAGCGGTGTGCTTAGATCGGCCACATGATGCGAGATTGCCGGAACAGGCAGGTTTATTTCTGCTGGCGCTGTGGCAGGAGAGGCGTGAGAACGATCGAATGTTGCGGTTTGCCGTCGGGAAACGGGCAGCGACCCCACTTGCCCCAGGACCAGGTGGGAACAGCCGGCAACCAGTCCCGGGAATAAGCCTCATTATGCGGGTGGAGCGGGCACGAATCGTGGCGAAAGTCAAGATTGAGGGACAAGAGAGACAAGCTATCATCGACACTGGAGCCACGAGGAGTTTATCAGCGAGGATGCAGTTATTCAGCTCAGTGATTCGTGCCTTCGGGATGTACGTGCTAGGGTCAGCATGGCGGACGGGAGCCACACTACGGTCTGCAAATCACTCAACGCGGCGGTGCAACTAGGTGAGAAGGTTGCGTGCATACCTTTCCTAGTATTGCCAACCGTTGTCGATGACGTGATTTTGGGTATTGATTTATTGTGTGCCATCCAAGCCGCCGTACACTGCGGCCCTGACTTATAACAATTATCCCCAGATTGTTTAGGGAGTCCCACAGGTCGCCGATCCACTATCCGCGCCAAAACGGCGAATCAGGATGCATTTCCCGGATGGAGAACAGCGACTAGCGATGCCGAAAACGTTTACGTTGCCCACACGATGACCACGCAGAGATCCACGGGCGGTGCCGGCGAGGCATGCGTTTCACCAGCTACGTCCACAGGCGGTACCGACGAGGTATGCGCAAATCCCACTATAACCACGCAGAGATCCATGGACGGTGCCGACGAGGCATGCGTTTCACCAGTTACGTCCACAGGCGGTACCGACGAGGTATGCGCAAATCCCAATATAACCACGCAGAGATCCACGGACGGTGCCGAC
>NW_022995484.1:0-51465 GCF_004354385.1 Drosophila innubila
GGCAGTAAATTAAGGTAATAGAAGCATTATAGAAATTATAAGACAAAACATAGGTGTAAATTGGCGTATATAGTTGAATAGAAGTTTAGGGAGTAAATAAAATGTAATAAGCATTTAAAGAAGGTATATATAGGGCAAATATAGGTGCATAATGGCGTATATATAGTTGACTAAGATGGATTTGGGAGTAAATAGAGGTAATAAGATGCTTTTATTGAAGGTATATATGGCAGATAATAGTGTCTAATGGAGTATATAGTTGAATAAGAGAAGGATTTGGTTAGTTAATAGGGGTAAAATAAGCATTATGGAAGGTATAAAGAGCAGATTAGAACAGATAATGGCGTATATAAATGAATAAGATGGATTTAGAGGGAGTAAATAGAGGTAATAGAAGCATTAATAGAAGGTATATAGGGCAAGTTTAGGTGTATAATGGCATATATAGTTGAATAAGAAAGATTTAGGGGAGTAAAATAGGAAATAGAAGCATATATAGAAGGTATATAGGGCAGATAAGGCTGTAAAAGTAGCGTATATAGTTAATAAGAAGGATTTTGGAAGTAAATTGAGTAATAAAGCATTTATAGAAGGTATATAACAATATAGGTGTATAATAGCGTATATAGTTGAATAAGAAATGTTGGGGAATAAAAGTAATAGAAGCATTTAATAGAAGGTATAAAAAAAAGAGCAGATAAGGTGGATAATAGCGTATATAGTTGAATAAGATGGATTTGGGGAGTAAATAGAGTAATAGACTCAGTTATAGAAGGTATATATGGAAATATGGGTGCACAATGCCGTATATAGTTGAAAAGGAAGGATTTTAGGGAACAAATAGAATAGAAGCATATATAGCAGGTATTTAAGACAGAATAAGGCTGTAAAGTGGCGTATATAGTTAAAATAAAAGGATTTGGGCAGTAAATGAGGTAATAGAAGCATTTATAGAAGGTATATAAAGGCAAACATAGGTATGTAAATTAGCGTATATAGTTGAATAAGAAAGGATTTGGGAGTAAATAAAATTAATATAAGCATTTAAAAGAGAAGGTATATAAGGGCAAATATAGGTGCATAATAAGTATATAGTTGAATAAGATAGATTTGAGGAGTAAATGGTAATAGATGCTTTTATTGAAGGTATATATGAATATTGGTGTCTAATGGAGTATATAGTTGAATAAATTTTAGTTAGTTAAAAGAGTAAAATAAGCATTTATGGAAGGTATAAAAGAGGCAGATTAGGGTAGATAATGGCGTATATAAATAGATAAGATGGATTTAGGAGTAAATAGAATTAATAAAGCATTAATAGAAGGTATATAGGCAAATATAGGTGTATAATGGCATATATAGTTGAATAAGAAATTTAGGGAGTAAAGAGAAATAGAAGCATATATAGAAGGTATTTAGGGCAGATAAGGCTGTAAAGTGGCGTATATAGTTAATTAAGAAGGATTTTGGAAGTAAATTGAGGTAATAGAAGCATTTATAGAAGGTATATGGGGCAAATATAGGTGTATAATGGCGTATATAGTTGAATAGGAAGTATTTGGGGAGTAAATAGAGGTAATAGAAGCATTTGTAGAAGGTATAAAAGGCAGATAAGAGGTGGATAATGGCGTATATAGTTGAATTTGGGGAGTAAATAAGGTAATAGACTCAGTTATAGAAGGCATATATGAAATATGGGTGCACAATGCCGTATATAGTTGAAAAGAAGGATTTTAGAGACAAATAGAATAGAAGCATATATAGCAGGTATATAGGGCAGATAAGGCTGTAAAATGGTATATAGTTAAATAAAAAGTTTGGGCAGTAAATTGAGGAATAGAAGCATTTATAGAAAGTATATAGAACAAACATAGGTGTAAATTGGCGTATATAGTTGAATAAGAAGGATTTGGGAGTAAATAAAGGTAATGAAGCATTTAAAGAAGGTATATAGGGCAAATATAGGTGTATAATAGCATATATAGTTGAATAGAAGGATTTGAGGAAGTAAAAGAGGGAAAAAGCATATAGAAGGTATTAAGGGCAGATAAGGCTGTAAAATGGCGTATATAGTTGAATAAGAAGGATTTTGGAAGTAAATTGAGGTAATAGAAGCATTTATAGAAGGTATATAGGGCAAATATAGGTGTATAATGGCGTATATAGTTGAATAAGAAGGATTTGGAGAGTAAATAAGTAATAGAAGCATTTATAGAAGGTATGAGCAGATAAGGTGTAATATGGCGTATATAGTTGAATAAGATGGATTTGGGAGTAAATAGAGGTAATAGACTCAGTTATAGAAGGCATATATGGGAAAATATGGGTGCATATGCCAATATATAGTTGAAAGGAAGTTTAGGAGCAAATAGAGAAATAAAGCATATATAGAGTATATAAGACGAATAAGGTGTAAAGTAGCGTATATAGTTAAATAAAAGGATTTGGGCAGTAAATTAAAGGTAATAGAAGCATTTATAGAAGGTATATAGGGCAAATATAGGTGTAAATTGGCGTATATAGTTGAATAAGAAGGATTTGAGGAGTAAATAAAGGTAATAGAAGCATTTAATAGAAGGTATATAGGGCAAATATAGGTGCATAATGGCGTATATAGTTGAATAAGATGGATTTAGGAGTAAAAATAGAGTAATAGATGCTTTTATAGAAATATATGAATAATAAGTGTCTAATGGCGTATATAGTTGAATAAGGATTTAGTTGAATTAATAGGGTAAAATAAGCATTTATAGAAAGTATAAAGAACAGATTAGGTAGATAATGGCATATATAAATGAAGATGGATTTGGGAGTAAATAGAGGTAATAGAAGCATTAATAGAAGGTATATAGGGCAAATATAGGTGTATAATGCATATATAGTTGAATAAGAAAATTTAGAGGTAAAAAGAAATAGAAATGCATATATAAAGGTATTAAGGGCAGATAGGCTGTAAAGTAAGCGTATATAATAGTTAATTAGGATTTTAGAGGAAGTAAATTAAAGTAATAAGCATTTATAGAAATATATAGGAACAAATATAAGGTGTAAATTAGTATATAGTTGAATAAGAAGGATTTGGGAGTAAATAAAGGTAATAGAAGCATTTAAAAGAAGGTATATAGGGCAAATATAGGTATATATTGGCGTATATAGTTAAATAAGTTAGTTTAGAGGGAGTAAATAAAAGGTAATAGAAGCATTTAAGGAATATAGGGCAAATAAAGGAGTGTATAATGGCGTATTTAGTTGAAGATAAGATGGATTTAGAGATAAATAGAGGTAGACTCAGTTATAGAAAGGTATATATAGGAAATTATAGGTGCTGGTACCGTATAGTTGAAAAGGAAGGATTTAGGAACAAATAGAAGAAATAAAGCATTATAGAAGATATATAGGCAAATAAAGGCTGTAAAGTAGCATATAGTTAAATAAAAGGATTTAGGCAGTAAATTGAGGAAGTAATAAAGCATTTATAGAAGGTATATAGAACAAACATAGGTGTAAATTGGCGTATATAGTTAAATAAGAAGGATTTGGGGAGTAAATAAAAGATAATATAAGCATTTAAAGAAGGTATATAAGGCAAATATAGGTGCATAATGGCGTATATAGTTGACTAAGATGGTTTAGGGAGTAAATAGAGGAAGTAATAAATGCTTTTATTGAAGGTATATATGGCAGATAATGAATTCTATGTGAGTATATAGTTGAATAGAAAAGTTTGGATTTGGATTAATAGGGGTAAAATAAGCATTTATGGAAGGTATAAAGAGCAGATTAGGAGTAGATAATGGCGTATATAAATGAATAAGATGGATTTAGAGGAATAAATAGAGTAATAGAAGCATTAATAGAAGGTATATAGAAGCAAATATAGGTGTATAATGGCATATATAGTTGAATAAGAAATTTAGAAGTAAAGGAAATAGAAGCATATATAGAAGGTATTAAGGGCAGATAAGGCTGTAAAATGGCGTATATAGTTAATTAGAAGGATTTGGAAGTAAATTAGAGGTAATGAAGCATTTATAGAAGAAGTATATAGGGCAAATATAGTGTATAATGGCGTATATAGTTGAATAGGAAGGATTTGGGGAGTTAATAGAGGTAATAGAAGCATTTATAGAAGGTATAAAGGGCAGATAAAGGTGGATAATGGCGTATTTAGTTGAATAAGATGGATTTGGGGAGTAAATAAGGAGTATAGACTCAGTTATAGAAGGTATATATAGGGAAATATGGGTTACAATGCCGTATATAGTTGAAAAGGAAGGATTTTGGGGAACAAATAGAGGAAATGAAGCATATATAGAAGGTATATAGGGCAGATAAGGCTATAAGTAGCGTATATAGTTAAATAAAAGGATTTGGGCAGTAAATTAATTAATAAAGCATTTATAGAAGGTATATAAGACAATATAGAGTGTAAATTAGCGTATATAGTTGAATAAGAAGGATTTGAAGTAAAAAAGAGTAATAGAAGCATTTAAAGAAAGGTATATAAGGCAAATATAGGTGTATAATAGCATATATAGTTGAATAAGAAGGATTTAGGGAAGTAAAGAGGAAATAAAGCATATATAGAAGGTATATAGACAGAATAAGGGCTGTAAAGTAGCGTATATAGTTAATTAGGAGAGATTTTGGAAGTAAATTAGAGTAATAGAAGCATTTATAAAAGTATATAGGGCAAATATAGGTTGTAAATTGGCGTATATAGTTGAATAAGAAAGGATTTGGGGAGTAAATAAAGAGTAATATAAGCATTTAAGAAGGTATATAGGGCAAATATAGGTGTAATGGCGTATATAGTTAATCTAAGATGGATTGAGAGATAAATAGAGTAATAGAAGCTTTATTAGAGTATATATGGCAGAATAATGGTGTCTAATGAGTATATAGTTGATAAGAAGGATTTGTTGGAGTAAAGGGTAAAATAAGCATTTATGGAAGGTTATAAAAAAAAAGAAAGATTAATTAGAATGAATAATGGCGTATATAAATGAATAGATGGATTTGGGAGTAAATAGAAATAATAAAGCATTAATAGAAGGTATATAAGGCAAATATAGGTGTATAATGGCATATATATAGATTGAATAAGAAGATTTGGGGAAGTAAAAGAGAAATAAAGCATATATAGAAGGTATTAAGAGGCAGATAAGGCTGTAAAGTGGCGTATATAGTTAATTAGAAGGATTTTGGAAGTAAATTGAATTAATAAGAAGCATTTATAGAAGAAAGGTATATAGGGCAAATATAGGTGTATAATGGCGTATATAGTTGAATAAAGGTATTTAGAGATATAAATAGAGTAATAAAGCATTTATAGAAGGTATAAAAAAGAACAGATAAAAATGGATAATGGCGTATATAGTTGAATAAGATGGATTTAGGGGAGTAAATAGAGGAGTAATAGACTCAGTTATAGAAGGCATATATAGGAAATATGGGTGCACAATGCATATATAGTTGAAAAGGAGAAGGATTTTGGGAACAAATAGAGGAAATAAGAAGCATATATAGCAGGTATTTAAAGACGAAAAGAGGCTGTAAAAGTGGCGTATATAGTTAAATAAAGGATTTGGGCAGTAAATTAGAATTAATAGAAGCATTTATAGAAGGTATAGGGCAAACATAGGTGTAATTAATATAGTTGAATAAGAAGGATTTGGGGAGTAAATAAAAGGTAATAAAGCATTTAAAGAAAGGTATATAGGGCAAATATAGGTGTATAATGGCATATATAGTTGAATAAGAAGGATTTAGGGAGTAAAAGAGGAAATAGAAGCATATATATAGAAGGTATATAGGGCAGATAAGGCTGTAAGTAGCGTATATAGTTAATTAGGAGGATTTTGGAAGTAAATTAAGTAATAGAAGCATTTATAGAAGCTATATAGGACAAATATAGGTGTAAATTAGCGTATATAGTTGAATAAGAAGGATTTAGAGAATAAATAAAGAATTAATAGAAGCATTTAAAAAAAAAAAAGAGAGAGAAGTATATAGAGCAAATATAGGTGTATATTGGCGTATATAGTTGAATAAAGAAGGATTTAGGGAGTAAATAAGAGTAATAAAGCGTTAAAAGAAGGAATATAAAGGCAAATATAGGTGTATAATAGCGTATATAGTTGACTAAGATGGATTTAGGGAGTAAATAGAGGTAATAGACTCAGTTATAGAAGAGGTATATATAGGGAAATATAGGTGCATAATGCGTATATAGTTGAAAAGAAGGATTTTAGAACAAATAGAAGAAATAAAGCATATATAGAAGATATATAGGGCAGATAAGGCTGTAAAGTAGCGTATATATAGTTAAATAAAAAAATTTGGAAGATAAATTGAGGTAATAGAAGCATTATAAAGAATATATAGAACAAATATAGGTGTATATATATATAGTTGAATAAGAAGGATTTAGAGGAGTAAATAAGTAATAAAAGCATTATAGAAGGTATAAAAGGCAAATATAAGGTGTAGATAATGGCGTATATAGTTGAATAAGATGGATTTAGAGAGTAAATAGAGGTAATAGATGCTTTTATAGAAGAGTATATATGGCAGATAATGGTGTCTAATGGATATATAGTTGAATAGAAGGATTTAGTTAGTTAATAGAGTAAATAAGCATTTATGGAAAGAGTATAAAAGGAATTAAGGAGTAGATAATGGCGTATATAAATGAATAAGATGGATTTAGAGGAGTAAATAGAAGGTATATAGGGCAAATATAGGTGTAAATGGCGTATATAGTTGAATAAGAAGGATTTAGGGGAGTAAATAAAAGGTAATAGAAGCATTTAAAAGATATATATAGAGCAAATATAGGTGTATATTGGCGTATATAGTTGATAAGATAGTTTGGGAGTAAATAAAGGTAATAGAAGCATTTATAGAAGGTATATAGGGCAAATATAGGTGTATAATGGCGTATATAGTTGAATAAGAGGATTTAGGGGAGTAAATAGAATTAATAAAGCATTTAGAAGAGTATAAGAACGAATAAGGTGGATAATGGCGTATATATAGTTGAATAAGATGGATTTGAGGAGTAAATAAGTGGTAAACTCTCAGTTATAGAAAGGCATATATAGGGAAATATAGGTGCACAATGGCGTATATAGTTGAAAAGGAAGAAGGATTTGGAGGAGCAAATAAGAATAAAGCATATATAGAAGTATTTAGGGCAGATAAGGCTGTAAAGTGGCGTATATAGTTAAATAAAAGGATTTGAGGAGTAAATTGAGGTAATAAAGAAGCATTTATAGAAGGTATATAGGGCAAATATAGGTGTAAATTGGTATATAGTTGAATAAGAAAGGATTTAGAGTAAATAAAGGTAATGAAGCATTTAAAGAGAAGGTATATAGGGCAAATATAGTGTATAATGGCGTATATAGTTGAATAAGAAGGATTTAGGGGAGTAAAAAAGAGGAAATAGAAGCATATATAGAAGGTATATAGGGCAGATAAAGGCTGTAAATGGCGTATATAGTTAATGGAAGGATTTTGGAAGTAAATTGAGATATAGAAGCATTTATAAAGGTATATAGGGCAAATAGGTGTAAATGGCGTATATAGTTGAATAAGAAGGATTTGAGGTAAAATAAAGTTAATAGAAGCATTTATAGAAAGGTATATAGGGCAAATATATAGGTGTATATTGGCGTATATAGTTGAATAAGAAGGATTTGGGGAGTAAATAAAAGGTAATAGAAGCATTTAAGAAGGTATATAGAGGGCAAATATAGGTGTATAATGGCGTATATAGTTGACTAAGATGGATTTGGGGAGTAAATAAGTAATAGACTCAGTTATAGAAGGTATATAGAATATGGGTGCACAATGCCGTATATAGTTGAAAAGGAAGGATTTGAACAAATAGAGAAATAGAAGCATATATAGCTGATATATAAGGCGAAAAGATAAGGCTGTAAGTAGCGTATATAGTTAAATAAAAAGGATTTGGGCAGTAAATTGAGGTAATAGAAGCATTTATAGAAAGGTATATAAGGGCAAACATATATAGGTGTAAATTGGCGTATATAGTTGAATAAGAAAAGGATTTGGGAGTAAAATAAAAGGTAATATAAGCATTTAAAGAAGGTTATATAGGGCAAATATAGGTTAATAATTGGCGTATATAGTTGAATAAGATAGTTTGAGGTAAATAAGGTAATAGAAGCATTTATAGAAAGGTATATATAGGGCAAATATAGGTGTATAATGGCGTATATAGTTGAATAAGAAGGTTGGGGAGTAAATAGAAATTATAAAGCATTTATAGAAGGTATAAAGAGCAGATAAGGGTGGATAATGGCGTATATAGTTGAATAAGATGGATTTGGGGAGTAAATAGAGGTAATAGACTCAGTTATAGAAGGCATATATGGGAAATATGGGTGCACAATGCCGTATATAGTTGAAAAGGAAGGATTTTGGGAGCAAATAGAGGAAATAGAAGCATATATATAGCAGGTATTTAGGGCAGATAAGGCTGTAAAGTGGCGTATATAGTTAAATAAAAAGGATTTGGGCAGTAAATTGAGGTAATAGAAGCATTTATAGAAGGTATATAGGGCAAACATAGGTGTAAATTAGCGTATATAGTTGAATAAGAAGGATTTGGGGGGTAAATAAAAGTAATAGAAGCATTTAAAGAAGGTATATAGGCAAATATAGGTGTATAATGGCATATATAGTTGAATAAGAAGGATTTGGGGAGTAAAAAGAAATAGAAGCATATATAGAAGATATATAGGGAATAAGGCTGTAAAATGGCGTATATAGTTAATTAGGAAGGATTTTGGAAGTAAATTGAGGTAATAAAAGCATTTATAGAAGCTATATAGGGCAAATATAGGTGTAAATTAGCGTATATAGTTGAATAAGAAAGATTTAGGGAGTAAATAAGGTAATAGAAGCATTTAAAGAAGGTATATAGGGCAAATATAGGTGTATATTGGCGTATATAGTAAATAAAGGTAATAGAAGCGTTTAAAGAAGGAATATAGGGCAAATATAGGTGTATAATGGCGTATTTAGTTGACTAAGATGGATTTGGGGAGTAAATAGAGGTAATAGACTCAGTTATAGAAGGTATATATGGGAAATATGGGTGCACAATGCCGTATATAGTTGAAAAGGAAGGATTTTGGGAGCAAATAGAAGAAATAGAAGCATATATAGCTGATATAGAGCGAATAAGGCTGTAAGTAGCGTATATAGTTAAATAAAAGGATTTGGGCAGTAAATTGAAATTAATAAAAGCATTTATAGAAGGTATATAGGGCAAACATATAGGTGTAAATTGGCGTATATAGTTGAATAAGAAGGATTTGGGGAGTAAATAAAGGTAATATAAGCATTTAAGAAGGTATATAGGGCAAATATAGGTGCATAATGGCGTATATAGTTGACTAAGATGGATTTAAGGGAGTAAATAAGTAATAGATACTTTATTGAAGGTATATATGGCAGATAATAATTGTCTAATGGCGTATATAGTTGAATAAGAAGGATTTGGTTAGTTAATAGGGGTAAAATAAGCATTTATGGAAGGTATAAAGAGCAGATAAGTGGAATAATGGCGTATATAAATGAATAAGATGGATTTGGGGAGTAAATAGAGGTAATAGAAGCATTTATAGAAGGTATATAGGGCAAATATAGGTGTATAATGGCGTATATAGTTGAATAAGAAGGATTTGGGGAGTAAATAAAGGTAATAGAAGCATTTAAAGAAGGTATATAGGGCAAATATAGGTGTATATTGGCGTATATAGTTGATAAGATGAATTTGAGGGAGTAAATAAAAGGTAATAGAAGCATTTAAAGAAGGTATATAGGGCAAATATAGGTGTATAATGGCGTATATAGTTGAATAAGATGGATTTGAGGAGTAAATAGAAGTAATAAACTCATTTATAGAAGATATATAGGAAATATAGGTGTATAATGCCGTATATAGTTGAAAAGGAAGGATTTTGGGAACAAATAGAGGAAATAGAAGCATATATAGAAGGTATATAGGGCAGATAAGGCTGTAAAGTGGCGTATATAGTTAAATAAAAGGATTTGGGCAGTAAATTGAGGTAATAGAAGCATTTATAGAAGGTATATAGGGCAAATATAGGTGTAAATTGGCGTATATAGTTGAATAAGAAGGATTTGGGGAGTAAATAAAGGTAATAGAAGCATTTAAAGAAGGTATATAGGGCAAATATAGGTGTATAATGGCGTATATAGTTGAATAGGAAGGATTTGGGGAGTAAATAGAGGTAATAGAAGCATTTGTAGAAGGTATAAAGAGCAGATAAGGGTGGATAATGGCGTATATAGTTGAATAAGATGGATTTGGGGAGTAAATAGAGGTAATAGACTCAGTTATAGAAGGCATATATTGGAAATATGGGTGCACAATGCCGTATATAGTTGAAAAGGAAGGATTTTAGGTGCAAATAGAGGAAATAAAGAAAGCATATATATATGGTATATAGGGCAGAATAAGGCTGTAAAGTGGCGTATATAGTTAAATAAAAGGATTTGGGCAGTAAATTGAGTAATAGAAGCATTTATAGAAGGTATATAGGCAAATATAGGTGTAAATTGGCGTATATAGTTGAATAAGAAGGATTTGGGGAGTAAATAGAGGTAATAGAAGCATTTAAAGAAGGTATATAGGGCAAATATAGGTGAGTAATGGCGTGTATAGTTAAAAAATAAGAATTTGGAGAGTAAATAGAGGTAATAGATTCTTTTATTGAAGGTATATAGGGCAAATATAGGTGTATAATGGCGTATATAGTTGAATAAGAAGGATTTGGTTGAATTAATAGGGGTAAAATAAGCATTTATGGAAGGTATAAAAAAAGAAATAGATTAGGGTGAATAATAATATATAAATGAATAAGATGGATTTAGGGAGTAAATAGAGAATAGAAAGCATTTATAGAAGGTATATAGGGCAAATATAGGGTGTAATTAGCGTATATAGTTGAATAAGAAGGATTTGGGGGGTAAATAAAGGTAATAAAAGCATTTATAGAAGGTATATAAGGGCAAATATAGGTAATAGTATGGCGTATATAGTTGAATAAGAAGGATTTGGGGAGTAAATAAGAGTAATAAAGCATTTATAGAAAGGTATATAGGGCAAATATAGGTGTATAATGGCGTATATAGTTGAATAGAAGGATTTGGGAAGTAAATAGAAGTAATAGAAGCATTTATAGAAGGTATAAAGAGCAGATAAGAGGTGGATAATGGCGTATATAGTTGAATAAGATGGATTTGGGGAGTAAATAGAGGTAATAGACTCAGTTATAGAAGGCATATATATAGGAAATATAGGTGCTAATGCCGTATATATAGTTGAAAAGGAAGGATTTTGAGAGCAAATAGAAATAAAGCATATATATGAGTATATAGGGCAGAATAAGGCTGTAAAATAGCGTATATAGTTAAATAAAAAATTTGGGCAGTAAATGAGTAATAGAAGCATTTATAGAAGGTATATAGGGCAAACATAGGTGTAAATTGGCGTATATAGTTGAATAAGAAGGATTTGGGGAGTAAATAAAGGTAATAGAAGCATTTATAGAAGGTATATAGGGCAAATATAGGTGTATAATGGCGTATATAGTTGAATAAGATGGATTTGGGGAGTAAATAGAGGTAATAGAAGCATTTATAGAAGGTATATATGGCAAATATAGGTGTATAATGGCGTATATAGTTGAATAAGAAGGATTTGGGTAGTAAATAGAGGTAAAAAAGCATTTATAGAAGGTATAAGAAACAGATTAGGGTGAATAATGGCGTATATAGTTAGATAAAAGATGGATTTGAGGGAGTAAATAGAGTAATAAAACATTATATAGAAGGTATATAGGGCAAATATGGTGTAAATTGGCGTATATAGTTGAATAAGAAGGATTTGGAAGTAAATAAAAGGTAATAGAAGCATTTAAGAAGGTATATAGGGCAAATATAGGTGTATATTGGCGTATATAGTTGAATAAGAAGGATTTGGGGAGTAAATAAAGGTAATAGAAGCATTTAAAGAAGGAATATAGGGCAAATATAGGTGTATAATGGCGTATATAGTTGACTAAGATGGATTTGGGGAGTAAATAGAGGTAATAGACTCAGTTATAGAAGGTATATATGGGAAATATGGGTGCACAATGCCGTATATAGTTGAAAAGGAAGGATTTGGAATAAATAGAAGAAATAGAAATATAAGCTGATATATAGGGCAGATAAGGCTGTAAAGTAGCGTATATAGTTAAATAAAAGGATTTGGGCAGTAAATTGAAATAATAAAGCATTTATAGAAGGTATATAGGGCAAATATAGGTGTAAATTGGCGTATATAGTTGAATAAGAAGGATTTGGGGAGTAAATAAAGGTAATAGAAGCATTTAAAGAAGGTATATAGGGCAAATATAGGTGTATAATGGCGTATATAGTTGAATAAGAAGGATTTGGGGAGTAAATAAAGGTAATAGAAGCATTTAAAGAAGGTATATAGGGCAAATATAGGTGTATAATGGCGTATATAGTTGAATAAGAAGGATTTGGGGAGTTAATAGAGGTAATAGAAGCATTTATAGAAGGTATAAAGGGCAGATAAGGGTGGATAATGGCGTATATAGTTGACTAAGATGGATTTGGGGAGTAAATAGAGGTAATAGACTCAGTTATAGAAGGTATATATGGGAAATATGGGTGCACAATGCCGTATATAGTTGAAAAGGAAGGATTTTAGGTACAAATAGAGAAATAAAGCATATATAGCAGGTATATAGTTAAATAAAGTTTTAGGCAGTAAATGAGTAATAAAACATTTATAGAAGGTATATAGGGCAAATATAGGTGTAAAATTAGCGTATATAGTTGAATAAGAAGGATTTGGGGAGTAAATAAAAGGTAATAAAGCATTTAAGAAAGTATATAACAAATATAGGTGTATAATGGCATATATAGTTGAATAAGAAGGATTTAGGGAGTAAAGAGGAAATAGAAGCATATATAGAAGGTATATAGGGCAGATAAGGCTGTAAAGTGGCGTATATAGTTAATTAGGAAGGATTTTGGAAGTAAATTGAGGTAATAGAAGCATTTATAGAAGCTATATAGGGCAAATATAGGTGTAAATTGGCGTATATAGTTGAATAAGGATTTGGGGAGTAAATAAAGGTAATAGAAGCATTTAAAGAAGGTATATAGGGCAAATATAGGTGTATATTAGCGTATATAGTTGAATAAGATGGATTTGGGGAGTAAATAAAGGTAATAGAAGCGTTTAAAGAAGGAATATAGGGCAAATATAGGTGTATAATGGCGTATTTAGTTGACTAAGATGGATTTGGGGAGTAAATAGAGGTAATAGACTCAGTTATAGAAGGTATATATGGGAAATATGGGTGCACAATGCCGTATATAGTTGAAAAGGAAGGATTTTGGGAGCAAATAGAAGAAATAGAAGCATATAGCTGATATATAGGGCAGATAAGGCTGTAAAGTAGCGTATATAGTTGAATAAGAAGGATTTGGGGAGTAAATTGAGGTAATAGAAGCATTTATAGAAGGTATATAGGGCAAACATAGGTGTAAATTGGCGTATATAGTTGAATAAGAAGGATTTAGGAGTAAATAAAGGTAATATAAGCATTTAAAAGGTATATAGAGCAAATATAGGTGCATAATGGCGTATATAGTTGAATAAGATGGATTTAGAGGAGATTAATGAGGTAAAATAAGCATTTATAGAAGGTATATAAAACGAATTAAGGGTAGATAATGGCGTATATAAATGAATAAGATGGATTTGGGGAGTAAATAGAGGTAATAGAAGCATTAATAGAAGGTATATAGGGCAAATATAGGTGTATAATGGCATATATAGTTGAATAAGAAGGATTTGGGGAGTAAATAGAGGAAATAGAAGCATATATAGAAGGTATTAAGGGCAGATAAGGCTGTAAAGTGGCGTATATAGTTAATTAAGAAGGATTTTGGAAGTAAATTGAGGTAATAGAAGCATTTATAGAAGGTATATAGGGCAAATATAGGTGTATAATGGCGTATATAGTTGAATAGGAAGTATTTGGGGAGTAAATAGAGGTAATAAAAGCATTTGTAGAAGGTATAAAGAACAGAATAAAAGTGAATAATGGCGTATATAGTTGAATAAGATGGATTTGGGAGTAAATAGAAGTAATAGACTCAGTTATAGAAGGCATATATAGAAATATAGGTGCACAATGCCGTATATAGTTGAAAAAGAAGGATTTTAGAGAACAAATAGAGGAAATAAAGCATATATAGCAAATTTAGGGCAGATAAGGCTGTAAAGTGGCGTATATAGTTAAATATAAAAAATTTGGGCAGTAAATTGAGGTAATAGAAGCATTTATAGAAGGTATATAGGGCAAACATAGGTGTAAATTGGCGTATATAGTTGAATAAGAAGGATTTGGGGGTAAAATAAAGGTAATAAAGCATTTAAAGAAGGTATATATAGGGCAAATATAGGTGTATAATGGCATATATAGTTGAATAAGAAGGATTTGGGAGTAAAGAGGAAATAGAAGAATTTATAGAAGGTATATAGGGCAAATAAGGGTGTAAAGTGGCGTATATAGTTAATTAGGAAGGATTTTGGAGAGTAAATTGAGGTAATAGAAGCATTTATAGAAAGCTATATAGGGCAAATATAGGTGTAAATTAGCGTATATAGTTGAATAAAGATTTGAGGGGAGTAAATAAAGGTAATAGAAGCATTTAAAGAAGAGTATATAGGGCAAATATAGGTGTATAATGGCGTATATAGTTGAATAAGATGGATTTGGGGAGTAAATAAGGTAATAGAACTCAGTTATAGAAGGTATATATGGGAAATATAGGTGCACAATGCCGTATATAGTTGAAGAAGGATTTTGAAGACAAATAGAAGAAATAAAGCATATATAAGCTGATATATAGGGCAGATAAAGGCTGTAAGTGGCGTATATAGTTAAATAAAAAAGATTTAGGCAGTAAATTGAGAATAATAGAAGCATTTATAGAAGGTATATAGGGCAAACATGGTGTAAATGGCGTATATAGTTGAATAAGAAGGATTTGGGGAGTAAATAAAGGTAATAGAAGCATTTAAAGAAGGTATATAGGGCAAATATAGGTGCATAATGGCGTATATAGTTGAATAAGATGGTTTGGGGAGTAAATAGAGTAATAGAACATTTATTGAAGGTATATATGGCAGATATAGTGTCTAATGGATATATAGTTGAATAAGAAGGATTTGGTTGAGTTAATAGGGTAAATAAAAGCATTTATAGAAGGTATAAGGGCAGATTAGGGTAGATAATGGCGTATATAAATGAATAAGATGGATTTGGGGAGTAAATAGAGGTAATAGAAGCATTTATAGAAGGTATATAGGGCAAATATAGGTGTAAATTGGCGTATATAGTTGAATAAGAAGGATTTGGGGGGTAAATAGAGGTAATAGAAGCATTTAAAGAAGGTATATAGGGCAAATATAGGTGTATATTGGCGTATATAGTTGAATAAGTTAGTTTGGGGAGTAAATAAGGTAATAGAAGCATTTAAAAAGAATATAGGCAAATATAGGTGTATAATGGCGTATATAGTTGAATAAGATGGATTTGGGGAGTAAATAGAAGTAATAGACTCAGTTATAGAAGGTATATATAGGAAATATGGGTGCACAATGCCGTATATAGTTGAAAAGGAAGGATTTTGGAACAAAAGAAGAAATAGAAGCATATATAGCTGATATATAGGGCAGATAAGGCTGTAAAGTAGCGTATATAGTTAAATAAAAAGGATTTGGGCAGTAAATTGAGGTAATAGAAGCATTTATAGAAGGTATATAGGGCAAACATAGGTGTAAATTGGCGTATATAGTTGAATAAGAAGGATTTGGGGGGTAAATAAAGGTAATAGAAGCATTTAAAGAAGGTATATAGGGCAAATATAGGTGTATAATGGCGTATATAGTTGAATAAGATGGATTTGGGGAGTAAATAGAGGTAATAGAAGCATTTATAGAAGGTATATAGAGCAGATAAGGGTGTATAATGGCGTATATAGTTGACAAATAGGGGTAAAATAAGCATTTATGGAAGGTATAAAGAGCAGATTAGGGTAGATAATGGCGTATATAAATGAATAAGATGGATTTGGGGAGTAAATAGAGGTAATAGAAGCATTTATAGAAGGTATATAGGGCAAACATAGGTGTAAATTGGCGTATATAGTTGAATAAGAAGGATTTGGGAGTAAATAAGGTAATATAAGCATTTAAAGAAGGTATATAGGGCAAATATAGGTGCATAATGGCGTATATAGTTGAATAAGATGGATTTGGGAGTAAATAGAGTAATAGAAGCATTTATAGAAGGTATATATGGCAGAATAATGGTGTATAATGGCATATATAGTTGAATAAAAATTTGAATTTAGTTAATAAGGTAAAATAAGCATTTATGGAAGGTATAAAGAGCAGATTAGGGTAGATAATGGCGTATATAGTTGAATAAGATGGATTTGGGAGTAAATAGAGTAATAGAAGCATTAATAGAAGGTATATAGGGCAAATATAGGTGTATAATGGCGTATATAGTTGAATAAGGAATATTTGGGGAGTAAATAGAGTAATAGAAGCATTTATAGAAGGTATAAAAGAGCAGATAAGGTGGATAATGGCGTATATAGTTGAATAAGATGGATTTGGGGAGTAAATAGAGGTAATAGACTCAGTTATAGAAGGTATATATGGGAAATATGGGTGCACAATGCCGTATATAGTTGAAAAGGAAGGATTTTGGGAGAAAATAGAGGAAATAGAAGCATATATAGCAGGTATTTAGGGCAGATAAGGCTGTAAAGTGGCGTATATAGTTAAATATAAAGGATTTGGGCAGTAAATTGAGGTAATAGAAGCATTTATAGAAGGTATATAGGGCAAATATAGGTGTAAATTGGCGTATATAGTTGAATAAGAAGGATTTGGGGGTAAATAAAGGTAATAGAAGCATTTAAAGAAGGTATATAGGGCAAATATAGGTGTATAATGGCATATATAGTTGAATAAGAAGGATTTGGGGAGTAAAAAGAGGAAATAGAAGCATATATAGAAGGTATATAGGGCAGATAAGGCTGTAAGTGGCGTATATAGTTAATTAAGAAGGATTTTGGAAGTAAATTGAGGTAATAGAAGCATTTATAGAAGGTATATAGGGCAAATATAGGTGTAAATTGGCGTATATAGTTGAATAAGAAGGATTTGGGGAGTAAATAAAGGTAATAGAAGCATTTAAAGAAGGTATATAGGGCAAATATAGGTGTATATTGGCGTATATAGTTGAATAAGTTGGATTTGGGGAGTAAATAAAGGTAATAGACTCAGTTATAGAAGGTATATATGGGAAATATGGGTGCACAATGCCGTATATAGTTGAAAAGGAAGGATTTTGAGCAAATAGAAGAAATAAAGCATATATAGCTGATATATAGGGCAGATAAGGCTGTAAGTGGCGTATATAGTTAAATAAAAGGATTTGGGCAGTAAATTGAGGTAATAGAAGCATTTATAGAAGGTATATAGGGCAAACATAGGTGTAAATTGGCGTATATAGTTGAATAAGAAGGATTTGGGGAGTAAATAAAGGTAATATAAGCATTTAAGAAGGTATATAGGGCAAATATAGGTGCATAATGGCGTATATAGTTGAATAAGATGGATTTGAGGGAGTAAATAGAGTAATAGAACTTTATTGAAGGTATATATGGAATATGGTGTATAATGGCGTATATAGTTGAATAAGAAGGATTTGGTTAGTTAATAGGGGTAAAATAAGCATTTATGGAAGGTATAAAGAGCAGATTAGGGTAGATAATGGCGTATATAAATGAATAAGATGGATTTGGGGAGTAAATAGAGGTAATAGAAGCATTTATAGAAGGTATATAGGGCAAATATAGGTGTAAATTGGCGTATATAGTTGAATAAGAAGGATTTGGGGAGTAAATTAAGGTAATAGAAGCATTTAAGAAGGTATATAGGGCAAATATAGGTGTATAATGGCGTATATAGTTGAATAAGTTAAGATTTGGGAGTAAATAAAGGTAATAGAAGCATTTAAAGAAAGAATATAGGCAAATATAGGTGTATAATGGCGTATATAGTTGAATAAGATGGATTTAGGGAGTAAATAAATAATAGACTCAGTTATAGAAGGTATATATAGGAAATATAGGTGCACAATGCCGTATATAGTTGAAAAGGAAGGATTTTGGGAGCAAATAGAAGAAATAGAAGCATATATAGCTGATATATAGGGCAGATAAGGCTGTAAAGTGGCGTATATAGTTAAATAAAAAGGATTTGGGCAGTAAATTGAGGTAATAGAAGCATTTATAGAAGGTATATAGGGCAAACATAGGTGTAAATTGGCGTATATAGTTGAATAAGAAGGATTTGGGGAGTAAATAAAGGTAATATAAGCATTTAAAGAAGGTATATAGGGCAAATATAGGTGCATAATGGCGTATATAGTTGAATAAGATGGATTTGGGGAGTAAATAGAGGTAATAGAAGCATTTATAGAAGGTATATAGGGCAGATAATGGGTGTATAATGGCGTATATAGTTGAATAAGAAGGATTTGGTTAGTAAATAGAGGTAAAAGAAGCATTTATAGAAGGTATAAAGAGCAGATAAGGGTAGATAATGGCGTATATAAATGAATAAGATGGATTTGGGGAGTAAATAGAGGTAATAGACGCATTTATAGAAGGTATAAAGGGCAGATAAAGGTGTATAATGGCGTATATAGTTGAATAAGAAGGATTTTGGGAGTAAATAGAGGTAATAGAAGCATTTAAAGAAGGTATATAGGGCAAATATAGGTGTATAATGGCGTATATAGTTGAATAAGATGGATTTGGGGAGTAAATAGAGGTAATAGAAGCATTTATAGAAGGTATATAGGCAATAATGGTGTATAATGGCGTATATAGTTGAATAAAAGGATTTGGATTTAATAAATAGAGGTAAAAGAAGCATTTATAGAAGGTGTAAAGAGCAGATAAGGGTGATAATGGCGTATATAGTTGAATAAGATGGATTTGGGGAGTAAATAGAGGTAATAGAAGCATTTAATAGAAGGTATATAGGGCAAATATAGGTGTATAATGGCGTATATAGTTGAATAAGAAGGATTTGGGGAGTAAATAAAGGTAATAGAAGCATTTATAGAAGGTATAAAGGGCAGTAATGGTGTATAATGGCGTATATAGTTGAATAAGATGGATTTAGGGGTAAATAAGGTAATAGACTCAGTTATAGAAGGTATATATAGGGAAATATAGGGTGCACAATGCCGTATATAGTTGAAAAGGAAGGATTTTGGACAAATAAAGAAATAAAAGCATATAGCTGATATATAGGGCAGATAAGGCTGTAAAATAGCGTATATAGTTAAATAAAGGATTTGGGCAGTAAATTGAGTAATAGAAGCATTTATAGAAGGTATATAGGGCAAACATAGGTGTAAATTGGCGTATATAGTTGAATAAGAAGGATTTGGGGAGTAAATAGAGGTAATAGAAGCATTTAAAGAAGGTATATAGGGCAAATATAGGTGTATAATGGCGTATATAGTTGAATAAGATGGATTTGGGGAGTAAATAGAGGTAATAGATGCTTTTATTGAAGGTATATATGGCAGATAATGGTGTCTAATGGCGTATATAGTTGAATAAGAAGGATTTGGTTAGTTAATAGGGGTAAAATAAGCATTTATGGAAGGTATAAAGAGCAGATTAGGGTAGATAATGGCGTATATAAATGAATAAGATGGATTTGAGGTAAATAGAGGTAATAAAGCATTTATAGAAGGTATATAGGGCAAATATAGGTGTATAATTGGCGTATATAGTTGAATAAGAAGGATTTGGGAGTAAATAAAATAATATAAGCATTTAAAGAAGGTATATAGGGCAAATATAGGTGTATAATGGCGTATATAGTTGAATAAGATGGATTTGAGGAGTAAATAGAGGTAATAGAAGCATTTATAGAAGGTATATATGGCAATAATAGTGTATAATGGCGTATATAGTTGAATAAAGGATTTGGAAGTAATAGGGTAAAATAAGCATATGAAGGTATAAAGAGCAGAATTAGGGTAGATAATGGCGTATATAGTTGAATAAGATGGATTTGAGTAAATAGAGGTTAATAGAAGCATTATAGAAGGTATATAGGGCAAATATAGGTGTATAATGGCGTATATAGTTGAATAAGGATTTGGGGAGTAAATAGAGTAATAGAAGCATTTATAGAAGGTATAAAGCAGATAAGTGTATAATGGCGTATATAGTTGAATAAGATGGATTTGGGGAGTAAATAGAGGTAATAGACTCATTTATAGAAAGGATATATAGGAAATATAGGTGTATAATGGTATATATAGTTGAATAGGAAGGATTTGGGGAGCAAATAGAGGAAATAGAAGCATATATAGAAGGTATATAGGGCAGATAAGGCTGTAAAGTGGCGTATATAGTTAAATAAAAGGATTTGGGCAGTAAATTGAGGTAATAGAAGCATTTATAGAAGGTATATAGGGCAAATATAGGTGTAAATTGGCGTATATAGTTGAATAAGAAGGATTTGGGGAGTAAATAAAGGTAATAGAAGCATTTAAAGAAGGTATATAGGGCAAATATAGGTGTATATTGGCGTATATAGTTGAATAAGTTGGATTTGGGGAGTAAATAAAGGTAATAGAAGCGTTTAAAGAAGGAATATAGGGCAAATATAGGTGTATAATGGCGTATATAGTTGACTAAGATGGATTTGGGGAGTAAATAGAGGTAATAGACTCAGTTATAGAAGGTATATATGGGAAATATGGTGCACAATGCCGTATATAGTTGAAAAGGAAGGATTTTTGGAGCAAATAGAAGAAATAGAAGCATATATAGCTGATATATAGGGCAGATAAGGCTGTAAAGTAGCGTATATAGTTAAATAAAAAGGATTTGGGCAGTAAATTGAGGTAATAGAAGCATTTATAGAAGGTATATAGGGCAAACATAGGTGTAAATTGGCGTATATAGTTGAATAAGAAGGATTTGGGGAGTAAATAAAGGTAATATAAGCATTTAAAGAAGGTATATAGGGCAAATATAGGTGCATAATGGCGTATATAGTTGACTAAGATGGATTTGAAGGTATATATGGCAGATAATGGTGTCTAATGGAGTATATAGTTGAATAAGAAGGATTTGGTTAGTTAATAGGGTAAAAAAATAAGCATTTATGGAAGGTATAAGAAGCAGATTAGGGTAAAATGGCGTATATAAATGAATAAGATGGATTTAGGGGAGTAAATAGAGTAATAGAAGCATTAATAGAAGGTATATAGGGCAAATATAGGTGTATAATGGCGTATATAGTTGAATAAAGGATTTGGGAGTAAATAGAGTAATAGAAGCATTTATAGAAGGTATAAGAGCAGATAAGGGTGTATAATGGCGTATATAGTTGAATAAGATGGATTTGGAGTAAATAGAGGTAATAGACTCAGTTATAGAAGGCATATATGGGAAATATGGGTGCACAATGCCGTATATAGTTGAAAAGGAAGGATTTTGGGAGCAAATAGAGGAAATAGAAGCATATATAGAAGGTATTAAGGGCAGATAAGGCTGTAAAGTAAATTGAGGTAATAGAAGCATTTATAGAAGGTATATAGGGCAAACATAGATGTAAATTGGCGTATATAGTTGAATAAGAAGGATTTGGGGGGTAAATAAAGGTAATAGAAGCATTTAAAGAAAGTATATAGGGCAAATATAGGTGTATAATGGCATATATAGTTGAATAAGAAGGATTTGGGGAGTAAAAAGACGAAATAGAAGCATATATAGAAGGTATATAGGGCAGATAAGGCTGTAAAGTGGCGTATATAGTTAATAAGGAAGGATTTGAAGTAAATTAGTAATAGAAGCATTTAAAAGGTATATAGGGCAAATATAGGTGTATATTGGCGTGTATAGTTGAATAAGAAGGATTTGGGGAGTAAATAAAGGTAATAAAGCATTTAAGAAGGTATATAGGGCAAATATAGGTGTATAATGGCGTATATAGTTGAATAAGATGGATTTAGGGGAGTAAATAAGGTAATAGACTCAGTTATAGAAGGTATATAGGGAAATATGGGTGCACAATGCCGTATATAGTTGAAAAGGAAGGATTTTGGGAGCAAATAGAAGAAATAGAAGCATATATAGCTGATATATAGGGCAGATAAAGGTGTAAAGGTGCGTATATAGTTAAATAAAAAGGATTTGGGCAGTAAATTGAGGTAATAGAAGCATTTATAGAAGGTATATAGGGCAAACATAGGTGTAAATTGGCGTATATAGTTGAATAAGAAGGATTTGGGAGTAAATAAAGGTAATATAAGCATTTAAAAGAAGGTATATAGGGCAAATATAGGTGTATAATGGCGTATATAAATGAATAAGATGGATTTGGGGAGTAAATAGAGGTAATAGCATTTATAGAAGGTATAAAGAGCAGATAAGGGTGGATAATGGCGTATATAGTTGAATAAGATGGATTTGGGGAGTAAATAGAGGTAATAGACTCAGTTATAGAAGATATATATGGGAAATATGGAGCACAATGGCGTATATAGTTGAAAAGGAAGGATTTTGGGAGCAAATAGAGCAACATAGAAGCATATATAGAAGGTATATAGGGCAGATAAGGCTGTAAAGTGGCGTATATAGTTAAATAAGAAGGATTTGGGAAGTAAATTGAGGTAATAGAAGCATTTATAGAAGGTATATAGGGCAAACATAGGTGTAAATTGGCGTATATAGTTGAATAAGAAGGATTTGGGGAGTAAATAAAGGTAATATAAGCATTTAAAGAAGGTATATAGGGCAAATATAGGTGTATAATGGCGTATATAGTTGAATAAGATGGATTTGGGGAGTAAATAGAGGTAATAGATGCATTTATAGAAGGTATATATGGCAGATAAGGGTGTATAATGGCGTATATAGTTGAATAAGATGGATTTGGTAAGTAAATAGGGGTAAAAGAAGCATTTATAGAAGGTATAAAGGGCAGATAAGGGTAGATAATGGAGTATATAGTTTAATAAGAAGGATTTGGGAAGTAAATAGGGGTAAAAGAAGCATTTATAGAAGGTATATAGGGCATATATAGGTGTATAATGGCGTATATAGTTGAATAAGAAGGATTTGGGGAGTAAATAGAGGTAATAGAAGCATTTATAGAAGGTATAAAGGGCAGATAAGGTGGATAATGGCGTATATAGTTGAATAAGATGGATTTGGGGAGTAAATAGAGGTAATAGACTCAGTTATAGAAGGTATATATGGGAAATATGGGTGCACAATGCCGTATATAGTTGAAAAGGAAGGATTTTGGCTGTAAAGTGGCGTATATAGTTAAATAAAAAGGATTTGGGCAGTAAATTGAGGTAATAGAAGCATTTATAGAAGGTATATAGGGCAAATATAGGTGTAAATTGGCGTATATAGTTGAATAAGAAGGATTTGGGAGTAAATAAAGGTAATAGAAGCATTTAAAGAAGGTATATAGGGCAAATATAGGTGTATAATGGCATATATAGTTGAATAAGAAGGATTTAGGGAGTAAAAAGAGGAAATAGAAGCATTTAAAGAAGGTATATAGGGCAAATATAGGTGTATAATGGCATATATAGTTGAATAAGAAGGATTTGGGGAGTAAATAAAGGTAATAGAAGCATTTATAGAAGGTATATAGGGCAAATATAGGTGTATAATGGCGTATATAGTTGAATAAGATGGATTTGGGGAGTAAATAAAAGGTAATAGAAGCATTTAAGAAGGATATAGAGGCAAATATAGGTGTATAATGGCGTATATAGTTGACTAAGATGGATTTAGGGAGTAAATAGAGGTAATAGACTCAGTTATAGAAGGTATATATAGGGAAATATGGGTGCACAATGCCGTATATAGTTGAAAAGGAAGGATTTTAGAACAAATAGAAGAAATAAAGCATATATAGCTGATATATAGGGCAGATAAGGCTGTAAAGTAGCGTATATAGTTAAATAAAAAAGGATTTGGGCAGTAAATGAGGTAATAAAGCATTTATAGAAGGTATATAGGGCAAACATAGGTGTAAATTGGCGTATATAGTTGAATAAGAAGGATTTGGGGAGTAAATAAAGGTAATATAAGCATTTAAAGAAGGTATATAGGGCAAATATAGGTGCATAATGGCGTATATAGTTGAATAAGATGGATTTGGGGAGTAAATAGAGGTAATAGATGCTTTTATTGAAGGTATATATGGCAGATAATGGTGTCTAATGGAGTATATAGTTGAATAAGAAGGATTTGGTTAGTTAATAGGGGTAAAATAAGCATTTATGGAAGGTATAAAGAGCAGATAAGGGTGGATAATGGCGTATATAGTTGAATAAGATGGATTTGGGGAGTAAATAGAGTAATAGAAGCATTTATAGAAGGTTTATAGGGCAAATATAGGTGTATAATGGCGTATATAGTTGAATAAGTAAGATTTGGGGAGTAAATAGAGGTAATAGAGGCATTTATAGAAGGTATAAAACAGATAAGGTGTATAATGGCGTATATAGTTGAATAAGATGGATTTAGGGAGTAAATAGAGGTAATAGACTCAGTTATAGAAGGTATATATGGGAAATATGGTGCACAATGCCGTATATAGTTGAAAAGGAAGGATTTTAGGAAAAATAGAGGAAATAGAAGCATATATAGAAGGTATATAGGGCAGATAAGGCTGTAAGTGGCGTATATAGTTAAATAAAAGGATTTGGGCAGTAAATTGAGAGTAATAGAAGCATTTATAGAAGGTATATAGGGCAAACATAGGTGTAAATTGGCGTATATAGTTGAATAAGAAGGATTTATGGGGTAAATAAAGGTAATAGAAGCATTTAAAGAAGGTATATAGGGCAAATATAGGTGTATAATGGCATATAGTTGAATAAGAAGGATTTAGGGGAGTAAAAGAGGAAATAAAGCATATATAGAAGGTATATAGGGCAGATAAGGTGTAAATGGCGTATATAGTTGAATAAGAAGGATTTGGGGAGTAAATAAAGGTAATAGAAGCATTTAAAGAAGGTATATAGGGCAAATATAGGTGTATATTGGCGTATATAGTTGAATAAGAAGGATTTGGGGAGTAAATAAAGGTAATAGAAGCATTTAAAGAAGGTATATAGGGCAAATATAGGTGTATAATGGCGTATATAGTTGAATAAGAGGGATTTGGGAGTAAATAGAGGTAATAGACTCAGTTATAGAAGGTATATATAGGAAATATAGGTGTGCACCGTATATAGTTGAAAAGGAAGGATTTTGGGAGCAAATAGAAGAAATAGAAGCATATATTGCAGGTATATAGGGCAGAATAAGGCTGTAAAATAGCGTATATAGTTAAATAAAAGGATTTGGGCAGTAAATTGAAGTAATAGAAGCATTTATAGAAGGTATATAGGGCAAACATAGGTGTAAATTGGCGTAAATAGTTGAATAAGAAGGATTTGGGAGTAAATAAAAGGTAATATAAGCATTTAAAGAAGGTATATAGGGCAAATATAGGTGCATAATGGCGTATATAGTTGAATAAGATGGATTTGGGGAGTAAATAGAGTAATAGATACTTTATTGAAGGTATATATGAGATAATGGTGTCTAATGGCGTATATAGTTGAATAAGAAGGATTTGGATTAGTTAATAGAATAAAATAAAGCATTTATGGAAGGTATAAAGAGCAGATTAGGGTAGATAATGGCGTATATAGTGAATAAGATGGATTTAGGGGAGTAAATTGAGGTAATAGAAGCATTTATAGAAGGTATAAAGGGCAAATATAGGTGTATAATAGCATATATAGTTGAATTAGAAGGATTTGGGGAGTGAATAGAGGTAATAGAAGCATTTATAGAAGGTATAGGGCAATAAGGTGTATAATGGCGTATATAGTTGAATAAGATGGATTTGGGGAGTAAATAGAGGTAATAGACTCAGTTATAGAAGTATATAGAAAATATAGGTGCATAATGCGTATATAGTTGAAGATGGATTTGGGAAAATAGAGGAAATAGAAATATATAGAAGGTATATAGGGAGAATAAGGCTGTAAAGTGGCGTATATAGTTAAATAAAGGATTTGGGCAGTAAATTGAGGAATAGAAGCATTTATAGAAGGTATATAGGGCAAATATAGGTGTATAATGGCGTATATAGTTGAATAAGAAGGATTTGGGGAGTAAATAGAGGTAATAAAAGCATTTAAAGAAGGTATATAGGGCAAATATAGGTGTATAATGGCGTATATAGTTGAATAAGAAGGATTTGGGGAGTAAAAAGAGGAAATAGAAGCATATATAGAAGGTATATAGGGCAAATATAGGTGTATAATGGCGTATATAGTTGAATAAGAAGGATTTGGGGAGTAAATAAAGGTAATAGAAGCATTTATAGAAGGTATATAGGGCAAATATAGGTGTAAATTGGCGTATATAGTTGAATAAGAAGGATTTGGGGAGTAAATAAAGGTAATAGAAGCATTTAAAGAAGGTATATAGGGCAAATATAGGTGTATAATGGCGTATATAGTTGAATAAGATGGATTTGGGGAGTAAATAGAGGTAATAGACTCAGTTATAGAAGGTATATAGGGCAAATATAGGTGTATAATGGCGTGTATAGTTGAATAAGAAGGATTTATGGAGTAAATAAATAGGTAATAGAAGCATTTATAGAAGGTATATATAGGAAATATAGGTTATAATGCGTATATAGTTGAAAAAGGAAGGATTTAGGAGCAAATAGAAGTAATAAAGCATATATAGAAGATATATAGGGCAAATAAGGCTGTAAAATAGCGTATATAGTTAAATAAGGATTTGGGCAGTAAATGAGGAGTAATAAAAGCATTTATAGAAAGGTATATAGGGCAAATATAGGTGTAAATGGCGTATATAGTTGAATAAGAAGGATTAGGGGTAAATAAAGCATTTATAGAAGGTATATAGAGCAAATATAATGTAGATAATGGCGTATATAGTTGAATAAGAAGGATTTGGGGTAAATAGAGGTAATAGAAGCATTTATAGAAGGTATATAGGGCAAATATAGGTGTATAAATGGCGTATATAGTTGAATAAGAAGGATTTGGGGAGTAAATAAAAAGAAATAAAGCATTTATAGAAGGTATATAGGGCAGATAAGGTGTAAATGGCGTATATAGTTAATAAGAAGGATTTGGGAAGTAAATAGAGGTAATAGAAGCATTTATAGAAGGTATATGGGTAATGAAAATAGCGTATATAGTTGAAAAGGAAGGATTTGAGAGGGTAAATAGAGGAAATAGAAGCATATATAGAAGGTATATAGGGCAGAATAAGGGTGTAAAGTAGCGTATATAGTTAATTAAGAAAAGGATTTGGAAGTAAATAGAGGTAATAAAAGCATTTATAGAAGGTATATAGGGCAAATATAGGTGTATAATGGCGTATATAGTTGAATAAGAAGGATTTGGGAAGTAAATAGAGGTAATAGAAGCATTTATAGAAGGTATATAGGGCAATATAGGTGTATAATGGCGTATATAGTTAAATAAGAAGGATTTGGGGAGTAAATAGAGGTAATAGAAGCATTTATAGAAGGTATATAGGGCAAATATAGGTGTATAATGGCGTATATAGTTGAATAAGAAGGATTTGGGGAGTAAATAAAGGTAATAGAAGCATTTAAAGAAGGTATATAGGGCAAATATAGGTGTATAATGGCGTATATAGTTGAATAAGTTGGATTTAGGGGAGTAAATAAAAGTAATAGAAGCATTTAAGAAGGTATATAGAGGCAAATATAGGTGTATAATGGCGTATATAGTTGAATAAGATGGATTTGGGGAGTAAATAGAGTAATAATGACTCAGTTATAGAAGGTATATATGGAGAATATGGGTGCACAATGCCGTATATAGTTGAAAAGGAAGGATTTGGGAGCAAATAGAAGAAATAGAAGCATATATAGCTGATATATAGGCAGATAAGGCTGTAAAGTAGCGTATATAGTTAAATAAAGAGGATTTGGGCAGTAAATTGAGGTAATAGAAGCATTTATAGAAGGTATATAGGGCAAACATAGGTGTAAATGGCGTATATAGTTGAATAAGAAGGATTTGAGGTAAATAAAGGTAATATAAGCATTTAAGAAAGGTATATAGGGCAAATATAGGTGCATAATGGCGTATATAGTTGACTAAGAGGATTTGAGGAGTAAATAGAGGTAATAGATACTTTTATTGAAGGTATATATGGCAGATAATGGTGTCTAATGGAGTATATATAGTTGAATAAGAAGGATTTGGTTGAATTAATAAGGGAGTAAATAAGCATTTATGGAAGGTATAAAGAGCAGATTAGGGTAGATAATGGCGTATATAAATGAATAAGATGGATTTGGGGAGTAAATAGAGGTAATAGAAGCATTAATAGAAGGTATATAGGGCAAATATAGGTGTATAATGGCATATATAGTTGAATAAGAAGGATTTGGGAGTAAAAAGAGGAAATAGAAGCATATATAGAAGGTATTAAGGGCAGATAAGGCTGTGAAGTGGCGTATATAGTTGAACAAGAAGGAATTGGGAAGTAAATTGAGGTAATCAAAGCAATTATAGAAGGTATATAGGTCAAATATAGGTGTATAATGGCGTATATAGTTGAAAAATAAGTATTTGGGGAGTAATTACAGGTAATAGAAGCAGTTATAGAGGCATATATAAGAATATGGAGTTATATAATGCAATATAGTTGAAAAGGAAGGATTTTAAGAGTAAATAGAATAAACATATATATATATTAGGTATTGGGAAGATAATAAGGCTGTAAAGTGGCGTATATAGTTAAATAAAAGTTGGGCAGTAAATTGAGGAGTAATAGAAGCATTTATAGAAGGTATAAAGGGCAGATAAGGGTGGATATTGGCGTATATAGTTGAATAAGATGGATTTGGGGAGTAAATAGAAGTAATAGAAGCATTTATAGAAGGTATATAGGGCAAATATAGGTGTATAATGGCGTATATAGTTGAAAAGGAAGGATTTGGGGAGTAAATAGAGGAAATAAAGAAGAAGCATATATGAAGGTATATAGGGCAGATAAGGCTGTAAGTGGCGTATATAGTTAAATAAGGATTTGGGAAGTAAATTGAGGTAATAGAAGCATTTATAGAAAGTATATAGGGCAAATATAGGTGTAAATTGGCGTATATAGTTGAATAAGAAGGATTTGGGAGTAAATAAAGGTAATAGAAGCATTAAAGAAGATATAGGGCAAATATAGGTGTATATTGGCGTATATAGTTGAATAAGTTGGATTTGGGGAGTAAATAAAGGTAATAGAAGCGTTTAAAGAAGGTATATAGGGCAAATATAGGTGTATAATGGCGTATATAGTTGACTAAGATGGATTTGGGGAGTAAATAGAGGTAATAGACTCAGTTATAGAAGAAGGTATATATGGGAAATATGAGTGCACAATGCCGTATATAGTTGAAAAGGAAGGATTTAGACAAATAGAAGAAATAAGAAGCATATATAGCTGATATATAGAGCAGATAAGGCTGTAAAGTAGCGTATATAGTTAAAATAAAAGGATTTGGGCAGTAAATTGAGTAATAAAGCATTTATAGAAGGTATATAGGGCAAACATAGGTGTAAATTGGCGTATATAGTTGAATAAGAAGGATTTGGGGAGTAAATAGAGGTAATAGAAGCATTTAAAGAAGGTATATAGGGCAAATATAGGTGAGTAATGGCGTGTATAGTTAAAAAAGAAGGATTTGGAGAGTAAATAGAGGTAATAGATGCTTTTATTGAAGGTATATATGGCAGATAATGGTGTCTAATGGCGTATATAGTTGAATAAGAAGGATTTGGTTGAATTAGAGGTAAAATAAGCATTTATGGAAGGTATAAAGAGCAGATTAGGGTAGATAATGGCGTATATAAATGAATAAGATGGATTTGGGGAGTAAATAGAGGTAATAGAAGCATTAATAAAGAAGGTATATAGGGCAAATATAGGTGTATAATGGCGTATATAGTTGAATAGGAAGGATTTGGGGAGTAAATAGAGGTAATAGAAGCATTTATAGAAGGTATAAAGAGCAGATAAGGGTGGATAATGGCGTATATAGTTGAATAAGATGGATTTGGGGAGTAAATAGAATTAATAGACTCAGTTATAGAAGGCATATATAAGGAATATAGTGCTGTAATGCAAGTATATAGTTGAAAAAAGGAAGGATTTTGGGGAGTAAATAGAGAAATAAAGCATATATAGAAGGTATATAGGGCGAATAAGGCTGTAAGTGGCGTATATAGTTAAAAGAGGATTTAGGATAAATTGAGGTAATAGAAGCATTTATAGAAGGTATATAGAGAAATATAGGTGTAAATTGGCGTATATAGTTGAATAAGATTTGGGGGGGAGTAAATAAAATTAATAGAAGCATTTAAAGAAGGTATATAGAGGCAAATATAGGTGTATAATGGCATATATAGTTGAATAAGAAAGGATTTAGAGGTAAAAGAGGAAATAGAAGCATATATATAGAAGGTATAGGGCAAATATAAGGTGTAAATTGGCGTATATAGTTGAATAAGAAGGATTTGGGAGTAGTAAATAAAGGTAATAGAAGCATTTAAAGAAGGTATATAGGGCAAATATAGGTGTATATTGGCGTATATAGTTGAATAAGAAGATTTGGGGAGTAAATAAAAGGTAATAAAGCATTTAAAGAAGGAATATAGACAAATAGGTGTATAATGGCGTATATAGTTGACTAAGATGGATTTAGGGGAGTAAATAGAGGTAATAGACTCAGTTATAGAAGAATATATGGGAAATATGGGTGCACAATGCCGTATATAGTTGAAAGGAAGGATTTTAGAACAAATAGAAGAAATAGAAGCATATATAGCTGATATATATAGGGCAGATAAGGCTGTAAGTAGCGTATATAGTTAAATAAAAAGGATTTGGGCAGTAAATTGAGGTAATAGAAGCATTTATAGAAGGTATATAGGGCAAACATAGGTGTAAATTGGCGTATATAGTTGAATAAGAAGGATTTGGGGAGTAAATAAAAGGTAATATAAGCATTTAAAGAAGGTATATAGAGGCAAATATAGGTGCATAATGGCGTATATAGTTGAATAAGATGGATTTGAGGGGGAGTAAATAGAGGTAATAGATGCTTTTATTGAAGGTATATATGGCGATGGCAGATAATGTGTCTAATGAGTATATAGTTGAATAAGAAGGATTTGGTTGAATTAATAGAGAGTAAAATAAGCATTTATGGAAGGTATAAAAGGAATTAGGGTAGATAATGGCGTATATAAATGAATAAGATGGATTTAGAGTAAATAGAGGTAATAGAAGCATTAATAGAGGTATATAGGGCAAAAAATATAGGTGTATAATGGCGTATATAGTTGAATAGGAAAGTTTGGGGAAATAGAGGTAATAGAAGCATTTATAGAAGGTATAAAAGGAAGCAGATAAGGTGTATAATGGCGTATATAGTTGAATAAGATGGATTTGGGGAGTAAATAAAGTAATAGACTCAGTTATAGAAGCATATATAGGAAATATGGGTGCACAATGCCGTATATAGTTGAAAAGGAAGGATTTTGAGGAACAAATAGAGGAAATAGAAGCATATATAGCAGGTATATAGGGCAGATAAGGCTGTAAAGTGGCGTATATAGTTAATTAAAAAGGATTTGGGTAGTAAATAGAGGTAAAAGAAGTATTTATAGAAGGTATATAGGTCAAATATAGGTGTAAATTGGCGTATATAGTTGGATAAGAAGGATTTGGGGAGTAAATAGAGGTAATAGAAGCATTAATACAATGTATATAGGGCAAATATAGGTGTGTAATGGCATATATAGTTGAATAAGAAGGATTTGGGGAGTAAAAACAGGAAATAGAAGGAATATAGAATATATAGAAGGTATATAGGGCAGATAAGGCTGTAAATTGGCGTATATAGTTGAATAAGAAGGATTTGGGGAGTAAATAGAGGTAATAGAAGCATTTATAGAAGGTATATAGGTCAAATATAGGTGTATAATGGCATATATAGTTGAATAAGAAGGATTTGGGGAGTAAATAAGAGGTAATAAAAGCATTTAAGAGAATATAGGGCAAATATAGGTGTATAATGGCGTATATAGTTGAATAAGATGGATTTGGGGAGTAAATAAGGTAATAACTCAGTTATAGAAGGTATATATGGGAAATATGGGTGCACAATGCCGTATATAGTTGAAAAGGAAGGATTTTGGGAGCAAATAGAAGAAATAAAGAAGCATATATAGCTGATATATAGAGCAGAATAAGGCTAAAAGTAGCGTATATAGTTAAATAAAAAGTTTGGGCAGTAAATTGAGGTAATAGAAGCATTTATAGAAGGTATATAGGGCAAACATAGGTGTAAATTGGCGTATATAGTTGAATAAGAAAGGATTTGGGGAGTAAATAAAAAGTAATATAAGCATTTAAAGAAGGTATATAGGGCAAATATAGGATATAATGGCGTATATAGTTGAATAGATGGATTTGGGGAGTAAATAGAGGTAATAGATGCATTTATTGAAGGTATATATAGGCGAATAATGGTGTATAATGGCGTATATAGTTGAATAAGAAGGATTTGGTTAGTTAATAGGGAGTAAAATAAGCATTTATAGAAGGTATAAGAAACAGATTAGGGTAGATAATGGCGTATATATGAATAAAAGATGGTTTGGGGAGTAAATAGAGTAATAGAAGCATTAATAGAAGGTATATAGGGCAAATATAGGTGTATAATGGCGTATATAGTTGAATAAGGAGAATATTTGGGGAGTAAATAAGAGTATATAAGAAGCATTTATAGAAGGTATAAAGAGCAGATAAAGGTGTATAATGGCGTATATAGTTAATAAGATGGATTTGGGAGTAAATAGAGGTAATAGACTCATTTATAGAAGGTATATATGGGAAATATGGTGTAATGGCGTATATAGTTGAAAAGGAAGGATTTTGGGAACAAATAGAGAAATAGAAGCATATATAGAAGGTATTAGGGCAGATAAAGGCTGTAAAGTGGCGTATATAGTTAAATAAAAGGATTTGGAAGTAAATTGAGGTAATAGAAGCATTTATAGAAGGTATATAGGGCAAATATAGGTGTAAATTGGCGTATATAGTTGAATAAGAAGGATTTGGGGGAGTAAATAAAGGTAATAGAAGCATTTAAAGAAGGTATATAGAGACAAATATAGGTGTATAATGGCATATATAGTTGAATAAGAAAAGATTTGGGGAGTAAATAGAGGAAATAGAAGCATATATAGAGAAGGTATATAGGGCAAATATAGGTGTAAATTGGATATAGTTGAATAAGAGGATTTAAGGAGTAAATAAAAGTAAATAAAGCATTTAAAAAGAAGGTATATAGAACAATATGGTGTATATTGGCGTATATAGTTGAATAAGAAGGATTTGGGGAGTAAATAAAAGGTAATAAAGCATTTAAAGAAGGTATATAGGGCAAATATAGGTGTATAATGGCGTATATAGTTGAATAAGATGGATTTAGGGAGTAAATAGAGGTAATAGACTCAGTTATAAAAGGTATATATAGGAAATATGGGTACTAATGCCGTATATAGTTGAAAAAGGAAGGATTTTAGGAGTAAATAGAAGAAATAGAAGCATATATAGCTGATATATAGGGCAGATAAGGCTGTAAAGTAGCGTATATAGTTAAATAAAAAGGATTTGGGCAGTAAATTGAGGTAATAAAAGCATTTATAGAAGGTATATAGGGCAAACATAGGTGTAAATTGGCGTATATAGTTGAATAAGAAGGAATAGGGGTAAAATAAGCATTTATGGAAGGTATAAAGAGCAGATTAATGTAGATAATGGCGTATATAAATGAATTAGATGGATTTGGGGAGTAAATAGAGGTAATAGAAGCATTAATATAAGGTATATAGGGCAAATATAGGTGTATAATGGCATATATAGTTGAATAAGAAGGATTTGGGGAGTAAATAAAAGTAATAAACATTTATAGAAGGTATAAAGGGCAGATAAGGCTGTAAAGTGGCGTATATAGTTAATTAAGAAGGATTTTGGAAGTAAATTGAGGTAATAGAAGCATTTATAGAAGGTATATGGGTGCACAATGCCGTATATAGTTGAAAAGGAAGGATTTTGGGAGCAAATAGAGGAAATAGAAGCATATATAGCAGGTATTTAGGGCAGATAAGGCTGTAAAGTAGCGTATATAGTTAATTAAGAAGGATTTTGGAAGTAAATTGAGTTAATAAAAGCATTTATAGAAGGTATATGGGGCAAATATAGGTGTATAATGGCGTATATAGTTGAATAAGAAGGATTTGGGGAGTAAATAAAGGTAATAGAAGCATTTAAAAGGTATATAGGGCAAATATAGGTGTATAATGGCGTATATAGTTGAATAAGAAGGATTTTGGAAGTAAATTGAGGTAATAGAAGCATTTATAGAAGGTATATAGGTCAAATATAGGTGTAAATTGGCGTATATAGTTTAATAAGAAGGAATTGGGGAGTAAATAGAGGTAATGGGAGCATTTATAGAAGGTATATAGGTCAAATATAGGTGTAAATTGGCGTATATAGTTTAATAAGAAGGAATTGTGGAGTAAATAGAGGAAATAGAAGCATTTATAGAAGGTATATAGGGCAAATATAGGTGTATAATGGCGTATATAGTTGAATAAGATGGATTTAGGGGAGTAAATAGAGGTAATAGACTCAGTTATAGAAGGTATATATAGAGAATATGGGTGCTAATGCCGTATATAGTTGAAAAGGAAGGATTTTAGGAGTAAATAGAAGAAATAAAGCATATATAAGCTGATATATAGGGCAGAATAAAGCTGTAAAATAGCGTATATAGTTAAATAAAGAGATTTGGGCAGTAAATTGAGGTAATAGAAAGCATTTATAGAAGGTATATAGGGCAAACATAGGTTAAATTGGCGTATATAGTTGAATAAGAAGGATTTGGGGAGTAAATAAAGGTAATATAAGCATTTAAAGAAGGTATATAGGGCAAATATAGGTGCATAATGGCGTATATAGTTGACTAAGAGGATTTAGGAAGTAAATAGAGAATATAGATGCTTTTATTGAAGGTATATGGCAGATAATAGTGTCTAATGGAGTATATAGATAAGAAGGTTGGATTTAGTTAATAGGGTAAATAAGCATTTATGGAAGGTATAAAGAGCAAAAGATTAGGGTAGATAATGGCGTATATAAATGAATAAGATGGATTTGGGGAGTAAATAAGTAATAAAGCATTTAGAAAGGTATATAGGGCAAATATAGGTGTATAATGGCATATATAGTTGAATAAGAAGGATTTGGGGAGTAAAAGGAAATAAAGCATATATATAGAAGGTATTAAGGCAGATAAGGCTGTAAAATGGCGTATATAGTTAATTAAGAAGGATTTTAGGTAAATTGAGGTAATAAAAGCATTTATAGAAGGTATATAGGGCAAATATAGGTGTATAATGGCGTATATAGTTGAATAAGAGGATTTGGGGAGTAAATAGAAGTAATATAGACTCAGTTATAGAGAAACATATATAGGAAATATGGTGCACAATGCCGTATATAGTTGAAAAGAAGGATTTTAGAAGAAAATAGAGGAAATAGAAGCATATATAGAAGGTATATAGGGCAGATAAGGCTGTAAAGTGGCGTATATAGTTAAATAAAAAGTTTGGGCAGTAAATTGAGGTAATAGAAGCATTTATAGAAGGTATAGAGACAAATATAGGTGTAAATTGGCGTATATAGTTGAATAAGAAGGATTTGGGGGGTAAATAAGGTAATAGAAGCATTTAAAGAAGGTATATAGGGCAAATATAGGTGTATAATGGCATATATAGTTGAATAAGAAGGATTTAGGAGTAAAGAAATAGAAGCATATATAGAAGGTATATAGAGCAGATAAGGCTGTAAGTGGCGTATATAGTTAATTGGAAGGATTTTGGAAGTAAATTGAGGTAATAGAAGCATTTATAGAAATATATAGGGCAAATATAGGTGTAAATTGGCGTATATAGTTGAATAAGAAGGATTTGAGGGAGTAAATAAAGGTAATAAAGCATTTAAAGAAGGTATATAGAGGCAAATATAGGTGTATATTGGCGTATATAGTTGAATAAGTTAGATTTAGGGGAGTAAATAAAGGTAATAGAAGCGTTTAAGAAGGAATATAGGGCAAATATAGGTGTATAATGGCGTATTTTGTTGACTAAGATGGATTTATGGAGTAAATAGAGGTAATAGACTCAGTTATAGAAAGTATATATAGGGAAATATGGGTGCTAATGCCGTATATAGTTGAAAAGGAAGGATTTTGGGAGCAAATAGAAGAAATAGAAGCATATATAACTGATATATAGGGCAGAATAAGGCTGTAAAAGTAGCGTATATAGTTAAATAAAAGGATTTGGGCAGTAAATTGAGGTAATAGAAGCATTTATAGAAGGTATATAGGCAAACATAGGTGTAAATGGCGTATATAGTTGAATAAAGGATTTGAGGGGAGTAAATAAAGAGTAATATAAGCATTTAAAAAAGAAGGTATATAGGGCAAATATAGGTGCATAATGGCGTATATAGTTGACTAAGATGGATTTGGGAGTAAATAGAGGTAATAGATGCTTTATTGAAGGTATATATGGCGAATAATGGTGTCTAATGGGTATATAGTTGAATAAGAAGGATTTGGTTAGTTAATAGGGGTAAATAAGCATTTATAAGAGTATAAAAGAACAGAATTAGAATTAGATAATGGCGTATATAAATGATAAGATGGATTTGGGGAGTAAATAGAGGTAATAAAGCATTAATAGAAGGTATATAGGGCAAATATAGGTGTATAATGGCGTATATAGTTGAATAAGAAGGATTTGGGGAGTAAAAAAGAAATAAAGCATTTATAGAAGGTATATAGGGCAAATATAGGTGTATAATGGCGTATATAGTTGAATAAAAGATGGATTTTTAAGTAAATAAGAGGTAATAGAAGCTTTATAGAAGGTATATATAATAGCAGAATAATGGTGTATAATAAGAGTATATAGTTGAATAATAAGTTTGAATTTAGTTAATAGGGGAGTAAAATAAAGCATTTATAGGCTAGGTATTAAGAGCAGATTAGGGTAGATAATGGCGTATATAGTTGAATAAGATGGATTTGGGGAGTAAATAGAAGGTAATAGAAGCATTAATAGAAGGTATATAGAGGCAAATATAGGTGTATAATGGCATATATAGTTGAATAAGAAGGATTTGGGGAGTAAAGAGGAAATAGAAGCATATATAGAAGGTATATAGGAGCAGAATAAGGCTGTAAAGTGGCGTATATAGTTAAATAAAAGGATTTGGGCAGTAAATTGAGAGTAATAGAAGCATTTATAGAAAGGTATATAGAACAAATATAGGTGTAAATGGCGTATATAGTTGAATAAGAAGGATTTGGGGGGTAAATAAAGGTAATAGAAGCATTTAAAGAAGGTATATAGAACAGCAAATATAGGTGTATAATGGCATATATAGTTGAAAAGAAAAGGATTTAGAAGTAAATAGAGGAAATAGAAGCATATATATAGAAGGTATATAGGGCAGATAAAGGCTGTAAAGTAGGCGTATATAGTTAAATAAAAGGATTTGAGGATAAATTGAAGTAATAAAGCATTTATAGAAGGTATATAAAGACAAATATAGGTGTAAATTGGCGTATATAGTTGAATAAGAAGGATTTGGGGGGTAAATAAAAGGTAATAAAGCATTTAAAAAAAAGAAGGTATATAGGGCAAATATAGGTGTATAATGGCATATATAGTTGAATAAGAAGGATTTGGGGAGTAAAGAAATAGAAAACATATAAGAAGGTATATAGGGCAGATAAGGCTGTAAAGTGGCGTATATAGTTAATTAAGGAAGGATTTTGGAAGTAAATTAAGGAGTAATAGAAGCATTTATAGAAATATATAGAAGCAAATATAGGTGTAATAATGGCGTATATAGTTGAATAAGAAAATTTGGGGAGTAAATAAAGAGTAATAAAAGCATTTAAAGAAGAAAGTATATAGAACAAATATAGGTGTATATTGAGTATATAGTTGAATAAGTTAGATTTAGGAGTAAATAAAGGTAATAGAAGCATTTAAAGAAGGAATATAGGGCAAATATAGGTGTATAATGGCGTATTTAGTTGACTAAGATGGATTTGGGGAGTAAATAGAGGTAATAGACTCAGTTATAGAAGGTATATATGGGAAATATGGGTGCACAATGTATATATAGTTGAAAAGGAAGGATTTTGAAGACAAATAGAAGAAATAGAAGCATATATAGCTGATATATAGACAGAATAAGGCTGTAAAAGTAGCGTATATAGTTAAATAAAAAGGATTTGGGGAGTAAATTGAGTAATAGAAGCATTTATAGAAGGTATATAGGGCAAACATAGGTGTAAATTGGCGTATATAGTTGAATAAGAAGGATTTGGGGAGTAAATAAAGGTAATATAAGCATTTAAAGAAAGAAGGTATAGGGCAAATATAGGTGCATAATGGCGTATATAGTTGACTAAAGATGGTTAGAGAGTAAATAGAGTAATAGATACTTTTATTGAAGAAGTATATATGGCAGATAATGGTGTCTAATGGGTATATAGTTGAATAAGAAGGATTTGGTTAGTTAATAGGGTAAATAAGCATTTATGGAAGGTATAAAAGCAGATTAGGGTAGATAATGGCGTATATAAATGAATAAGATGGATTTAGGAGTAAATAGAAATAATAATTATTATTTAGAAGGTATATAGGGCAAATATAGCTGTATAATGGCGTATATAGTTGAATAAGAAAGATTTGGGGAGTAAAAAGAGGAAATAGAAGCATATATAGAAGGTATAAAGGGCAGATAAGGCTGAAAAGTGGCGTATATAGTTAATTAAGAAGGATTTTGGAAGTAAATTGAGGTAATAGAAGCATTTATAGAAGGTATATAGGGCAAATATAGGTGTATAATGGCGTATATAGTTGAATAAAAGTTTGGGAAGTAAATAGAGTAATAAAAGCATTTAGAAGGTATAAAGCATAAGGGTGGATAATGGCGTATATAGTTGAATAAGATGGATTTGGGAAGTAAATAGAGTAATAGACTCAGTTATAGAAGGCATATATGGAAATATGGGTGTGCCGTATATAGTTGAAAAGGAAGGATTTTGAACAAATAGAAATAGAAGCATATATAGCAGGTATTTAGGGCAGATAAGGCAAAGTGGCGTATATAGTTAAATAAAAGGATTTGGGCAGTAAATTGAGGTAATAGCATTTATAGAAGGTATATAGGGCAAACATAGGTGTAAATTAGCGTATATAGTTGAATAAGAAGGATTTAGGGGAGTAAATAAAAGGTAATGAAGCATTTAAAGAAGGTATATAGAGACAAATATAGGTGTATAATGGCATATAGTTGAATAAGAAAAATTTAGGGATAAAAAAAAAGAAAATGAAGCTTATATAGAAGGTATATAGGGCGAATAAGGCTGTAAAGTGGCGTATATAGTTAATTAGGAAGGATTTTGGAAGTAAATTAATAGAAAAAGCATTTATAGAAGCTATATAGGGCAAATATAGGTGTAAATTAGCGTATATAGTTGAATAAGAAAGGATTTGGGGAGTAAATAAAGGTAATAGAAGCATTTAAAGAAGGTATATAGGGCAAATATAGGTGTATATTGGCGTATATAGTTGAATAAGAAGGATTTGAGGGGAGTAAATAAAGGTAATAAAGAAAGCGTTTAAAGAAGGTATATAGGGCAAATATAGGTGTATAATGGCGTATATAGTTGAATAAGATGGATTTGGGGAGTAAATAAGTAATAGACTCAGTTATAGAGAAGGTATATATAGGAAATATAGGTGCACAATGCCGTATATAGTTGAAAAAGGAAGGATTTTGGGAATAAATAGAAGAAATAAAGCATATATAGCTGATATATAGGAAGACGAATAAAGGCTGTAAAAAAATGGCGTATATAGTTGAAATAAAAAAATTTGGGCAGTAAATTAAAATTAATAAAGCATTTATAGAAAGGTATATAGAAGCAAACATAGGTTATAAATTGGCGTATATAGTTGAATAAGATTTGGGGAGTAAATAAAGAGTAATATATGGGTGCATAATGGCGATATATAGTTGAAAAGGAAGGATTTTAGGGGAATAAATAGAGGAAATAAGCATATATATAGAAGGTATATAGGGCAGAATAAAGGCTGTAAAGTGGCGTATATAGTTAAATAAAAGTTTTGGAAGTAAATTGAGGTAATAGAAGCATTTATAGAAGGTATATAGAGGCAAATATAGGTGTAAAATGGCGTATATAGTTGAATAAGAAGGATTTGGGGAGTAAATAAAAGGTAATAGAAGCATTTAAGGAGGTATATAAGGCAAATATAGGTGTATATTGGCGTATATAGTTGAATAAGTTGGATTTGGGAGTAAATAAAGGTAATAAAGCATTTAAGAAGGAATATAGGGCAAATATAGGTGTATAATGGCGTATTTAGTTGACTAAGATTTGGGGGAGTAAATAGAGGTAATAGAACTCAGTTATAGAAGGAATATATGGGAAATATGGGTGAACAATGGCGAATATAGTTGAAAAGGAAGTTTTAGAAGTAAATAGAAGAAATAAAGCATATATAGCTGATATATAGAGCAGATAGGCTGTAAAGTAGCGTATATAGTTAAATAAAAGGATTTGGGCAGTAAATTGAAATTAATAGAAGCATTTATAGAAGGTATATAGAGGCAAACATAGGTGTAAATTGGCGTATATAGTTGAATAAGAAGGATTTGGGGAGTAAATAAAAGGTAATATAAGCATTTAAAGAAGGTATATAGGGCAAATATAGGTGTATAATGGTATATAGTTGAATAAGATGGTTTGAGGGAGTAAATAGAGTTAATAGAACATTTATAGAAGGTATATATGGCAATAATGGTGTCTAAAATAGGTATATAGTTGAATAAGAAGGATTTGGTTAGTTAATAGAGGTAAAATAAGCATTTATAGAAGGTATATAGAGCAGATTAGGGTAGATAATAGCGTATATAGTTGAATAAGAAGGATTTGGGAGTAAATAAGAGAGTAATAAAAGCATTAATAGAAGGTATATAGGGCAAATATAGGTGTATATGGCGTATATAGTTGAATAAGAAGGATTTTGAGGTAAATAAAGGTAATAAAGCATTTATAGAAGGTATATAGAGCAAATATAGGTGTATAATGGCGTATATAGTTGAATAAGAAATTTGGGAGTAAATAGAGGTAATAGAAGCATTATAGAAGGTATATAGAACGAATAAGGTGTATAATGGCGTATATAGTTGATAAGATGGATTTGGGGAGTAAATAGGGTAATAGACTCAGTTATAGAAGGTATATAGGAATATGGGTGCACAATGGCGTATATAGTTGAAAAGGAAGGATTTTAGGGGAGTAAATAGAGGAAATAAGCTTATATATACTGAGTATATAGGGCGAATATAGGCTGTAAAGTGGCGTATATAGTTAAATAAAAGGATTTGGGCAGTAAATTGAGTAATATAAGCATTTAAGAAGGTATATAGGGCAAATATAGGTGAATAATGGCGTATATAGTTGAATAAGATGGATTTGGGGAGTAAATAGAGGTAATAGAAGCATTTATAGAAGGTATATATGGCAGATAATGATGGGTATATATAGTTGAATAAGAAGGATTTGGGGAGTAAATAGAGGAATAAAATAAGCATTTATAGGAAGATAAAGAGCAGATTAGAGGGTAGATAATGGCGTATATAGTTGAATAAGATGGATTTGGAGGAAGTAAATAGAGGTAATAGAAGCATTAATAGAAGGTATATAGGGCAAATATAGGTATATAATGGCATATATAGTTGAATAAGAAGGATTTAGGGAAGTAAGAAATAAAGCATATATAGAAGGTATTAGAGGCAGATAAGGCTGTAAAGTGGCGTATATAGTTAATTAAGAAGGATTTGGAAATAAATTGAAATTAATAAAGAAGTATTTATAGAAGGTATATAGGGCAAATATAGGTGTATAATGGCGTATATAGTTCAATAAGAAGGATTTGGGGAGTTAACAGAGGTAATAGAAGCATTTATAGAAGGTATAAAAAACAGATAAGGGTGGATATTGGCGTATATAGTTGACTAAGATGGATTTGGGGAGTAAATTGAGGTAATAGACTTAGTTATAGAAGGTATATATGGAAAATATGGGTGCCTAATGCCGTATATAGTTGAAAAGGAAGGATTTTATTAGCAAACAGAGGACAAAGAAGCATATATAGAAGGTATATAGGGCAGATAAGGCTGTAAAGTGGCGTATATAGTTAAATAAAAAAATTTGGGCATAAATTGAGAGTAATAAAGCATTTATAGAAGGTATAGGAGCAAACATAGGTGTAAATTGGCGTATATAGTTGAATAAGAAAGTTTGGGAAGTAAATAAAAATTAATATAAGCATTAAAAGAAGGTATATAGAACAAATATAGGTGCATAATGGCGTATATAGTTGAATAAGATGGATTTAAGGAGTAAATAAGAGAGTAATAGATGCTTTATAGAAGGTATATATGGCAGATAATGGTATAATGGCGTATATAGTTGAATTAGAAGGATTTGGGGAGTTAATAGAGGTAATAGAAGCATTTATAGAAGGTATAAAGAGCAGATAAGGGTAGATAATGGCGTATATAGTTGAATAAGATGGATTTGGGGAGTAAATAGAAGTAATAGAAGCATTTATAGAAGGTATATAGGGCAAATATAGGTGTATAATGGCGTATATAGTTGAATAAGAAGGATTTGGGGAGTAAAAGAGAAATAAAGCATATATAGAATTATATGGGACAAATATATATAGGTAATATAATAGTATATATGGATTGAATAGAAGTATTTGGGAGTAAATAGAGGTAATAGAAGCATTTATAGAAGGTATAAAAGAACAAATAAGGGTGGATAATGGCGTATATAGTTGAATAAGATGGATTTTGGGAGTAAATAGAGGTAATAGACTCAGTTATAGAAGGTATATATGGGAAATATAGGTGCACAATGCCGTATATAGTTGAAAAGGAAGGATTTTAAGGGAACAAATAGAGGAAATAGAAGCATATATAATGAGTATATAGGGCAGATAAGGCTGTAAATTGGCGTATATAGTTAAATAAAAAGGATTTGGGCAGTAAATTGAGGTAATAAAAGCATTTATAGAAGGTATATAAGACAAACATAGGTGTAAATTGGCGTATATAGTTGAATAAGAAGGATTTGGGGGAGTAAATAAAGGTAATAGAAGCATTTAAAAGAAGGTATATAGGGCAAATATAGGTGTATAATGGCATATATAGTTGAATAAGATTTAAGGGAGTAAAAAAAATAAAGCATATATAGAAGGTATATAGGGCAGATAAAGGCTGTAAAGTGGCGTATATAGTTAATTAGGAAGGATTTTAAGAATAAAATGAGGTAATAAAGCATTTATAGAAGGTATATAGGGCAAATATAGGTTATAATGGCGTATATAGTTGAATAGGAAATTTAGGAGTAAATAGAAGTAATAGAAGCATTTGAGAGGTATAAAGAACAAGATAAGGGTGGATAATGGCGTATATAGTTGAATAAGATGGATTTGGAGGAGTAAATAGAAGTAATAGACTCAGTTATAGAAGGCATATATAGGGAAATATGGGTGCACAATGCCGTATATAGTTGAAAAGGAAGGATTTTGGGAACAAATAGAGGAAATAAAGAAGCATATATAGAGTATTTAGGGCGAATAAGGCTGTAAAGATGGCGTATATAGTTAAATAAAAAGGATTTGGGCAGTAATTGAGGTAATAGGCATTTATAGAAGGTATATAGAACAAAATATAGGTGTGTAAATTAGCGTATATATATAGTTGAATAAGAAGGATTTAGAGGTAAATAAAGGTAATAAAGCATTTAAGAAGGTATATAGGGCAAATATAGGTGTATAATGGCATATATAGTTGAATAAGAAAGATTTGGGAAGTAAAGAAATAGAAGCATATATATAAGAGGTATATAGGGCAGATAAGGCTGTAAAGTGGCGTATATAGTTAATTAGGAAGGTTTTGGAAGTAAATTAGAGTAATGAAGCATTTATAGAAAGCTATATAGGGCAAATATAGGTGTAAATTGGCGTATATAGTTGAATAAGAAGGATTTGGGGATAAATAAAGGTAATAGAAGCATTTAAGAAGGTATATAGGGCAAATATAGGTGTATATTGGCGTATATAGTTGAATAAGTTAGTTGGGGAGTAAATAAAAGGTAATAGAAGCATTTAAAGAAGGAATATAGGGCAAATATAGGTGTATAATGGCGTATATAGTTGAATAAGATGGATTTGGAGGTAAATAAGTAATAGACTCAGTTATAGAAGGTATATATAGGAAATATAGGTGTAATGCCGTATATAGTTGAAAAGGAAGGATTTTGGGAGCAAATAGAAGAAATAGAAGCATATATAGCTGATATATAGGGCTAATAAGGCTGTAAAGTAGCGTATATAGTTAAATAAAAAGGATTTGGGCAGTAAATTGAGGTAATAGAAGCATTTATAGAAGGTATATAGGGCAAACATAGGTGTAAATTGGCGTATATAGTTGAATAAGAAGGATTTAGGGAGTAAATAAAGGTAATATAAGCATTTAAAGAAAGGTATATAGGGCAAATATAGGTGCATAATGGCGTGTATAGTTAAAAGAGAAGGATTTGGGGAGTAAATAAAGGTAATAGATGCTTTTATTGAAGGTATATATGGCAGATATGTGTGTCAATGTATTGGAAGTATATATAGTTGAATAAGAAAATTTGGAGTAGTTAATAGAAATTAAAAATAAACATTTATGGAAGGTATAAAGAAACAGATTAGGGTAAAAATAATGGTGTAAATAAATGAATAGAAGCATTAATAGAAGGTATATAGAGGCAAATATAGGTGTATAATGGCATATATAGTTGAATAAGAAGGATTTGGGAGTAAAAAGAGAAATAGAAGCATATATAGAAGGTATATAAGGGCAGATAAGGCTGTAAAGTGGCGTATATAGTTAATTAGAAGGATTTTGAAGTAAATTGAGGTAATAGAAGCATTTATAGAAGGTATATAGGGCAAATATAGGTGTATAATGGCGTATATAGTTGAATAAGAATATTTGGGAGTAAATAGAGTAATAGAAGCATTTAGAAGGTATAAGAGCAGATAAGTGGATAATGGCGTATATAGTTGAATAAGATGGATTTGAGGGAGTAAATAAAGTAATAGACTCAGTTATAGAAAGCATATATAGGAAATATGGGTGCACAATGCCGTATATAGTGAAAGGAAGGATTTAGGAACAAATAGAGAAATAAAGCATATATAGAAGGTATTTAGGGCAGAATAAGGCTGTAAAGTGGCGTATATAGTTAAATAAAAGGATTTGGGCAGTAAATTGAGGTAATAGAAGCATTTATAGAAGGTATATAGGGCAAACATAGGTGTATAATTGGCGTATATAGTTGAATAAAGAAGGATTTGAGGTAAATAAAGGTAATAGAAGCATTTAAAGAAGGTATATAGGGCAAATATAGGTGTATAATGGCGTATATAGTTGAATAGAAGGATTTGGGGGAGTAAAAAGAGGAAATAAAGCATTTATATAGAAGGTATATAGGGCAGATAAGGCTGTAAAATGGCGTATATAGTTAATTAGGAAGGATTTTGGAAGTAAATAAGTAATAGAAGCATTTATAGAAGGTATATAGGGCAAATATAGGTGTATAATGGCGTATATAGTTGAATAGGAGAAAATTTGGGGGGAGTAAATAGAGGTAATAAACATATAAATAGAATAAGATGGATTTGGGAGTAAATAAATTAATAAGCATTAATAGAAAGGTATATAGAGGCAAATATAGGTGTAAATGGCGTATATAGTTGAATAAGAAAATTTAGGGGAGTAAATAAAAGGTAATAGAAGCATTTATAAAAGAAAGTATATAGGGCAATATAGGTGTATAATGGCGTATATAGTTGAATAAGAAGAAGGATTTAGGGAGTAAAAAAGAGGAAATAGAAGCATATATAGAAGGTATATAGGGCAGAATAAGGCTGTAAAATGGCGTATAGTTAATTAGGAAGGATTTTGGAAGTAAATTGAGGTAATACAAGCATTTATAGAAGGTATATAGGGCAAATATAGGTGTATAATGGCGTATATAGTTGAATAAGAAGGATTTGGGGAGTAAATAAGTAATAAAGCATTTAGAAGGTATATAAGAAAGAATATAAGTGGATAATGGCGTATATAGTTGAATAAGATGGATTTGGGGAGTAAATAGAGGTAATAGACTCAGTTATAGAAGGTATATATGGGAAATATGGGTGCACAATGCCGTATATAGTTGAAAAGGAAGGATTTTAGAGAACAAATAAGGAAATAGAAGCATATATAGCAGGTATTTAGGGCAGATAAGGCTGTAAAGTGGTATATAGTTAAATAAAAAAAGGATTTAGGCAGTAAATTGAGGAAGTAATAGAAGCATTTATAGAAGGTATATAGGGCAAACATAGGTGTAAAATTGGCGTATATAGTTGAATAAGAAGATTTGGGGGAATAAATAAAAGTAATAGAAGCATTTAAAGAAGGTATATAGGGCAAATATAGGTGTATAATGGCATATATAGTTGAATAAGAAGGATTTGGGGAGTAAAAGAGGAAATAAAAGCATATATAGAAGGTATATAGAGCAGAATAAGGCTGTAAAGTGGCGTATATAGTTAATTAGGAAGGTTTTAGGAAGTAAATTGAAATAATAAAGCATTTATAGAAGGTATATAGAGGCAAATATAGGTGTAAATTGGCGTATATAGTTGAATAAGAAGGATTTGGGAGTAAATAAAGGTAATAAAGCATTTAAAAGAAGGTATATAGGGCAAATATAGGTGTATATTGGCGTATATAGTTGAATAAAAGTTGATTTAGGGAGTAAATAAAGGTAATAGAAGCATTTAAGAAGAATATAGAACAAATATAGGTGTATAATGGCGTATATAGTTATTAAAGATGGATTTAGAGTAAATAGAATTAATAGAACTCAGTTATAGAAGGTATATATGGGAAATATGGGTGCACAATGCCGTATATAGTTGAAAAGGAAGGATTTTGGGAGTAAATAGAAGAAATAGAAGCATATATAGCTGATATATAGGGCAGATAAGGCTGTAAAGTAGCGTATATAGTTAAATAAGGATTTAGGCAGTAAATTGAGAATAATAAAGCATTTATAGAAGGTATATAGGGCAAACATAGGTGTAAATTGGCGTATATAGTTGAATAGAAAGGATTTGGAGGTAAATAAAGGTAATATAAGCATTAAGAGAAAGGTATATAAGGCAAATATAGGTGCATAATAGCGTATATATAGTTGAATAAGATGGATTTGGGGAGTAAATAGAGGTAATAAAGGTAAATAAAATTAATATAAGCATTTAAAGAAAAGAGAGAAGGTATATAGGGCAAATATAGGTGTATAATGGCGTATATAGTTGAATAAGAAGGATTTGGGGAGTAAATAGAGGTAATAGCATTTATAGAAGGTATATATAGGCAGATAATAGGTGTATAATTAATTATATAGTTGAATAAGAAGGATTTGGGTAGTTAATAGGGGTAAAATAAGCATTTATGGAAGGTATAAAGAGCAGATTAGGGTAGATAATGGTGTATATAAATGAATAGAAGCATTAATAGAAGGTATATAGGGCAAATATAGGTGTATAATGGCATATATAGTTGAATAAGAAGGATTTGGGGAGTAAAAAGAGGAAATAGAAGCATATATAGAAGGTATATAGGGCAAATATAGGTGTAAATTGGCGTATATAGTTGAATAAGAAGGATTTGGGGAGTAAATAAAGGTAATAGAAGCATTTAAAGAAGGTATATAGGGCAAATATAGGTGTATAATGGCATATATAGTTGAATAAGATAGTTGGGAGTAAATAGAGGTAATAGAAGCATTTATAGAAGGTATATATGGAATAATAATTGATGTATAATTAGTATATAGTTGAATAAGAAGAGTTTGAGGGTTGAATTAATAAAGGATTAAAATAAGCATTTATAGAAGGTATAAGAAGCGAATTAGAATAGAATAATGGCGTATATAAATAAAATAGATGGATTTGAGGGAGTAAATAGAGTAATAGAAGCATTAATAGAAGGTATATAAGGCAAATATAAATTATATAAGTGGCGTATATAGTTGAATAAGAAGGATTTAGGGAGTAAATAAAGGTAATAAAGCATTTATAGAAGGTATATAGGGCAAATATAGGTGCATATAATGGCGTATATAGTTGAATAAGAGAAGGATTTGGGGTAAATAGAGGTAATAGAAGCTTTATAGAAGGTATATATGGCAGATAATAGTGTATAATTAGTATATAGTTGAATAAGAAATTTAGTTAGTAAATAGGGATAATAAAGCATTTATGGAAGGTATATAAGCAGATTAGGTGTATAATGGCGTATATAGTTGAATAAGAAGGATTTGGGAGTAAATAGAGGTAATAGAAGCATTTATAGAAGGTATATAGGGCAAATATAGGTGTATAATGGCGTATATAGTTGAATAAGAAGGATTTGGGGGTAAATAGAGGTAATAGAAGCATTTATAGAAGGTATATAGGGCAAATATAGGTGTATAATGGCATATATAGTTGAATAAGAAGGATTTGGGGAGTAAATAGAGGAAATAGAAGCATATATAGAAGGTATATAGGGCAGATAAGGCTGTAAAGTGGCGTATATAGTTAATTAGAAGGATTTTGGAAGTAAATTGAGGTAATAGAAGCATTTATAGAAGGTATATAGGGCAAATATAGGTGTATAATGGCGTATATAGTTGAATAAGATGGATTTGGGGAGTAAATAGAGGTAATAGAAGCATTTATAGAAGGTATAAAGGGCAGATAAGGGTGGATAATGGCGTATATAGTTGAATAAGATGGATTTGGGAGTAAATAGAGGTAATAGACTCAGTTATAGAAGGTATATATGGGAAATATGGGTGCACAATGCCGTATATAGTTGAAAAGGAAGGATTTTGGGAGCAAATAGAGGAAATAGAAGCATATATAGAAGGTATATAGGGCAGATAAGGCTGTAAAGTGGCGTATATAGTTAAATAAAAGGATTTGGGCAGTAAATTGAGGTAATAGAAGCATTTATAGAAGGTATATAGGGCAAACATAGGTGTAAATTGGCGTATATAGTTGAATAAGAAGGATTTGGGGGGTAAATAAAGGTAATAGAAGCATTTAAAGAAGGTATATAGGGCAAATATAGGTGTATAATAGCATATATAGTTGAATAAGAAGGATTTGGGGAGTAAAAAGAGGAAATAGAAGCATATATAGAAGGTATATAGGGCAGATAAGGCTGTAAAGTGGCGTATGTAGTTAATTAGGAAGGATTTTGGAAGTAAATTGAGGTAATAGAAGCATTTAAAGAAGGTATATAGGGCAAATATAGGTGTATAATGGCGTATATAGTTGAATAAGAAGGATTTGGGGAGTAAATAAAGGTAATAGAAGCATTTAAAGAAGGTATATAGGGCAAATATAGGTGTATATTGGCGTATATAGTTGAATAAGAAGGATTTAGGGAGTAAATAAAGGTAATAGAAGCATTTAAGAAGGAATATAGGGCAAATATAGGTGTATAATGGCGTATATAGTTGAATAGAAGGATTTGGGGAGTAAATAAAGGTAATATAAACATTTAAAAAGAGGTATATAAGACTTAAGTAAATAGGAGTAATAGACTCAGTTATAGAAAATTTATATATGGGAAATATGGGTGCACAATGCCGTATATAGTTGAAAAGGAAGGATTTAGAACAAATAGAAGAAATAGAAGCATATATAAGCTGATATATAGGGCAGATAAGGCTGTAAAGTAGCGTATATAGTTAAATAAAAGGATTTGGGGAGTAAATTGAGGTAATAGAAGCATTTATAGAAGGTATATAGGGCAAACATAGGTGTAAATGGCGTATATAGTTGAATAAGAAGGATTTGGGAGTAAATAAAGGTAATAAAGCATTTAAGAAGGTATATAGGGCAAATATAGGTGCATAATGGCGTATATAGTTGAATAAGATGGATTTGGGGAGTAAATAAAGTAATAAAGCATTTATAGAAGGTATATATGGCGAATAATGGTGTCTAATGGAGTATATAGTTGAATAAGAAGGATTTGGTTAGTTAATAGGGTAAAATAAGCATTTATGGAAGGTATAAAAGGCAGATTAAATTGATGAATGGCGTATATAAATGAAGATAGAAGCATTAATAGAAGGTATATAGGGCAAATATAGGTGTATAATGGCATATATAGTTGAATAAGAAGGATTTGGGGAAGTAAAAGAAATAGAAGCATATAGAAGGTATTAAGGCAGATAAGGCTGTAAGTGGCGTATATAGTTAATTAAGAAGGATTTTGGGAGTAAATTGAGGTAATAGAAGCATTTATAGAAGGTATAAAGGGCAAATATAGGTGTATAATGGCGTATATAGTTGAATAGGAAGGATTTGGGAGTAAATAGAGTAATAGAAGCATTTATAGAAGCATATATAAAATATAGGTGTATTAGCGTATATAGTTGAATAAGGAAGAATTTGGGAAGTAAATAGAGGTAATAAAGCATTTATAGAAGAATATAGAGCAGATAGGGTGAATAATGGCGTATATAGTTGAATTAAGATAATTTGAGGAGTAAATAGAGGTAATAGAATCAGTTATAGAAGGTATATATAGAAATATGGGTATAAATGGCGTATATATAGTTGAATAAGGAAGGATTTTGGGAACAAATAGAAATAAGAAGCATTTATAGAAGGTATATAGGGCAGATAAGGCTGTAAAGTGGCGTATATAGTTAAATAAAGAAGGATTTGGGGAGTAAATGAGGTAATAGAAGCATTTTTAGAAGGTATAGAGGGCAACTTTAGGTGTATAATGGCGTATATAGTTGAATAGGAAAGAGATGGGGAATAAATGGAGGTAATAGAAGCA
>NW_022995485.1:0-1238 GCF_004354385.1 Drosophila innubila
TTGAGGGAATTCGATATTTGCAACTGGATGTATTATTTACCGATATATCGACAACTCGATTATTTTTATGTCGATTTTATGTTTCAAAATACAACTCGATTTAAAGCTTGGATTTTGCTTTATAACACATACTAAAAACCCACCCCAAATACAGGGTATTTGCTAGTCTAGCAACTGCAATTGCAGCAGTCTGAATTGTTTTCACTTTCGTTTGCACGCTTTACAAATCAATATCAATATCGAACACTGAGACGAAGTCAGACTTGAAGCTGGAAACATCACGTCCGTTCAGGTTCAAGTTCAATGTGGATGGAGATAAAGTTCGTGATGCCGTTGGAGCAGTTGGAGATGGAGCTGCTGAGGAAGCGTCTCTCGGTTCGTGCATCTCGAATGCAGTTGGCGCCGAAGCGAAACAAGTTTTTCTTGATCTTGCAGATCTACGAATCTAACATTTTGTGTATTTCTTTTAATTTGTATTATTTTTTGTTTTAGGCCAAAAGCCCAGAGAGACATCCGCATTTGGGCATTACATTCTTTACATAATAGCTGTAACACAGACACCTGGAGGGCATATGATTGTTTCAGTTGGTGGTGCTGATCGCTCACGGTGGTGCTGGTAGTGCATCGGTGGGTGTTTTAATGGCAACGCTTTGTCATCCGACTGGTTCCAGCTTGTGGTGCTACCAGTGGCAACATCGCAACATCGTCTATACATCGTCTTCGCCTCTTCTTCGTGCAAGCAACAAAACCAGACCACTTTCTTGCACTGCGCTCAGTTGCCGAAAGAAAGTCCAGCGAGACGTGACCGGGTAGAGCGCCAAAACTCCAATATCGTTTACAGTTTGCAGTCTACAGTCTTCAGTCCACAATCTACAGTCTTCAGCCTACGGTCTACACTCTACTAAAAGACATTGCCTCAATGAAAGTTGTTTTGTTGTGATGCCTTGAAATACTTTAAAAATCAATTCGCAATTTCTTGAACGTTCCACCATGTGCAATATTTTGTGGCTTATTTGCCTTGTAAGTGATATGTTTTTAAGACAAAGTGACGATCTATTTAAAAGCTATTTTGTGCTTAAATAATTCCAAGCTGTGCAAAGTTTAACTAATGTCTAAGAGATTTGGGACATTCTTGATTCGCATTCTCAATTTCCTAATTTCCAGCAGTCTAAAACTACAAAACTTATTTCTTCGTGACGGAGGAAATATACTGCATTAAGTACATCTGTATATATATC
>NW_022995486.1:0-1210 GCF_004354385.1 Drosophila innubila
GACGGAGACTGTGACTGTGACTGTGACCGACCCGAAGGTGGCTTTTGTACAACGTGGCGTATGCTTGTTGTCCTCAATTGAGTTATCAGTAGCTGTTTTCACAGCACATGTAACTTCATAAATCAGGCAACTAACCGCATCGACTGCTGCCGTCCATTGATGACCATATTACGCTTAACTTGGCTTTAATATTTAAACGTTAGCACAGCTGCAGCAACAGCTTCAACTTAGCCACTGATTTTGCCACTGATTTGACTTGAGATGCCCAGCTGTACAATAGTTGAAATTAATATTTTTTAAAAAAAAAAGTACATTTTTAAAGTTGTTTAAGTAAGGGATTTTTGATGCTATCAGATAAGAAATACGTTAAACTTTAAAGTTACTCAGAATGTTTTTTATTTAATAAAAAATATCACATATATTTTGAAAGTCACAAAAATTGCTTGAAATTTATTTAATCAAACAAATTTCAAATATTTCTGCGTTTTTCACCAAATAAAATTTAGCCTATAAATAATATTAAATTAACTTTAAATTGTTTGTAGCATATAAATTATATTAATCTTAATAAATTAAACTATTTTAAAATAAAATTATAAGCAATGTTTTTTTAAGTAGTCAAAATTTTTTAAGTGGTCAAAATTGATAATAGTCCTTATTAAACTTTCCTTTTCAATTTCAATTTAAAAAAAAAGGGCAATTACCCCATAGTGCAGTGTAAGCCTGAGCAAATATTTGCGTGTACTGCGAGGGAACGATATTTCATTTGAGTCGCAGAACTCATAAATCTACCTGGGAAAAGGCCAGGATAGAAAGGAAAATGGATGAGCGACCGAAGTAAGCAATCGTTAGACTGACAAACAGACATCAACATCAGCCACAGGGCAAAACCAGTGAATGCAAGAAGAGCAAGATGAGGAGAAGATGAGAAAACGGGCGTCAAAATCAATATTTTCATCCGAATGAAAAATGACCCGCAGCGGGTCGGAGCAGTTGTCCAAAATGGACAGCTACAAAACCACTTTTGGCTTTACTTGAAGCCAAACTCCAATTGAACGGACAGTCTGACGTATAGCTGCAGCTTAAGTGATTAGCTTAAATAACTTGGGAGTTGAGCTCGCAAATTTGCAAACGTCGCATAATTGATTAAACATTGAAAACGAATGACTTAATCAAGTGCGTGCCACGTGGCGTATACGCAATGCCAACG
>NW_022995487.1:0-1227 GCF_004354385.1 Drosophila innubila
ACAAAAACAATGTTGAAGGCCCATTCGATGGCCATTTCAGTAAGCATGTGTGAGTACATTTATTAAACAACTTTCGTAGGCAGCAATTGGCAACTGGACAACAGCACAAACAAGTTAGAGCAGAAAAAAACCAGGCCAGCATTCCAAGAAACAAATTCGCCTTGATTTTGTTGAATATTGAGCATTTTTGGAGAAAACATTTCTAGTAACTCAAACTAATTTTGATATTTTTGTGTAAAAGTCAAGCTTAGAAATTATTTAAAAAGTTAGAGTTAAAATTAATAAAACAAAAAATGTTGAACGTTGTATATTAAATAAGGAATAAGTGGCATTGGTTTTTCTGACATTAATTTGTTATTTTTAAGCAATTTATAATAAATTTTATAATAAAATATTTTCGATTTTGATTTTATCAATGTTTTTGCTTATTTATTTTTTTATTTCATTTTCAGTGTGTGTTCTAAATTGTTCTACTTTAGATAGTATTGCTTAGAAATTAACCACTTAAATATATTTAATATATTTTCATTAGGAAACCTCTTTACAACTCGACTTGTACAAATTGCGGCGAATTGAGTTGCCGGAACATTTCCATTGATAATTCTAATGTGCGCTGTAGTTGAGTGAAGCGTGCCACGCCCAGTGCTCCGCCTTCGCCTCAATTTTCCACCCCGCTGCTGTGTTAAATGGGCAAGCCTAAAAGCATGCTAAACTTTATGCGGAAATGACACGAGTTCCGATTCCGACAGCGATTCTGAGCGCGCTTAACTGACAGAAGAGAGGGGAAAACTACACTACACTACACTACACAACAACAACGACAACAGCAGCAATAAAAATAACAACAACAGGAAGAAGAAGACATACAAGTCCAGTTGGCAGCACATGAAATAAAGTCCAGTTGCTGTTTTCCTTCGCAAAAATCGAGGCTTTTTGCATTTGGTTCAATTGTTGACTTTGTAAAACATTCCTGGCTGTCATTTTATTATTTATGCAATTTCCGTTTGTTATTTACTTGGAAAATTCACAGAGAGAAATCATAACAATGAATGTGATTTAATTAAAAGACTTAAATTGACTTTAGGCTGAACAAGTTACTTAAGATAAATTGAACAAGAACTAAAACCTTTGCGGCAAATTTATGCTTGTTCAATAAAAGGAATGCAAACAAAGACCAAACCAATTGACCCTAGTAAAGGTTGACGTTTCATTTGCTTCATTTAAATA
>NW_022995488.1:0-1225 GCF_004354385.1 Drosophila innubila
TTACAAGACAAGCCAAACGAACAAGCAACACCAAGAATGAAGAGTGTTGCAGCTGATGAATATGGAACTTGGCTTTGACTTTGTAACTATTTCAATGCGTCTGTCGTCAGTCGTCTGCCTTCTCCTCTCTGCCACCTCCACCTCCAGCTGCTGCTCGCGTGCAACGCAGAAATTGTTGCACGAATCTTACCACAGTGGCTGCTGCAAGCGTTGGCCAAGATGTGTATAAGAGACAGGTAGCAAATCGGTTTGCAAATCAGCCAACAGCAAACGGGCCAACTGGCAAACTAGTCGACTCGACAACATGCCAACATTTGCAACCAGTAAAAATTGCGTAAAATACAAATATTCTTCAGCTATTTGTTTTTTTTTTCTTTTTTTTTTTGTGCCAGGATGCACTGCATGCGGAAACAGGAGCTAAAGGATTGGAGGTTGAGGGTTGGGTCGGATAAGGCGAGTGGAGAGAAGTTGCGGCAGTCCATCAAAACGATTTGAATGCGTCGTTGACGTTGATGAGTTTGAGTGAAAAGCGGATCGTCGAGTAGTCAGTCATTCAGGCAGTACAGTAACAACAACAACAAGAACAAGATGAACATGAACAATCCAAGCCCAAGTTCGTCAATCAAAAGCCAAACCAAAATCTCCTCATGCGTGGCATAGAGGCAAAGCCAAAGGCTGATGAGGATGCCACTGTTACCGAGGATGATGCGTTGCATTGCGTTTTGTGTTGCGTTTGTGTTGTGTTTGTTTTGTTTTAATTTTCTCGATTTTTTTCTGCCCCCTTTTTTGCCTCGTTTTCCGCTCCTGTTTTTTTTTTCTTTTTTTTTTTTCGTTATTTGAAAAACTCTTCAGTTTTGAATTGTTGCCATGTTTTTATTGTTGTTGAGTTTGGTTTAGTTTGTGCGTGGCGGGGACGCATCTCTAAGCAGCCAGGCAGCCAGTCAGCCAGTCTGTCATTCGTATCAGTCATATCCGTATCCGTTGTGCTTTACACTGTTTACACGGTTCGGGAATGGGAACGCATTTGACATTTCATCAGTGGAGGGAAAGAGGGATTGGGGGATTGGGACACTGTAACTGAAATTGCTGCAAAACTGAGGATTTGATTTGATGTGCGTCCGTCAAAAGGGAGTTGCTGAAAGCAGCAGCCGCAGCAGCGGCAACAATGCGCTGAAAATTGCATTGTTAGCAAAACACTACAATATGGCCAAAGTGTACAAACACA
>NW_022995489.1:0-1213 GCF_004354385.1 Drosophila innubila
TTTTAAAAAAGAATGTAGACTCTGAGAGCGAGAAATTGATGATAAAAAATTGTAACTCCTCGAATAACAGTATTTAAAGATTAAGATTATCTACGTTTATACAGATTATCCAAAATTGTATTAGTTCGCTGAAAGCAGAAGGCTTACTAAAGAATCGTTATTTCATTTGTTTATGCTTATGGAATGCTTAATTAATACTAACTATTTTAACAAATGGTGTCAATTAACTTGTAAAGTATTTAAAAAATCTTAAGTAAAATGAAAGCAACCTTAGCTAAACTCTTTTAACCACTTGCTGCTGCATTTCAATGTATGTTGCACTCTCAGCCTTTGTTGCTGCAACTAATGTTGCCTGAGCAACTTTCGCCCATGGCAACATATTCTCAAAGTGAGGGAAGCACAAAGCATTGCCGACGAGTAAAGCAACAGCAAGCCGAAAAAATCAATTAAAATCAAGACGACAGCTGCCCCAGCAAACGGAGGAAAACAGGGTGGAATTGAGGGGGCATGGAGGTGGAGGGGCATCACCAACATTTAAGGTAACGTTAAAGTGTAATGCATTTACACTTGGCACGCAAAGGAAGCTGCAACTTGCAACCGCTGCTTATGTTGCAGCTACACACGAAAAATCTTGCCAGTACTATCAGTCGAAGTCGCCGTCGATGGTGCTGCCGACGTCGACGTCACTGCTGCCGCCGGCGTTGGTCGGGTAGAAAACAGATCAAAAGGTCGAAGATTGCGCTAACCCGAGGACGCCCACTTTTTCGCACGCTTTTCTTGTAGCCCCTCGCCGGATACGCGGACTCGCGGATACATGAACATAGATAAACACTGAGACTCTGCGAGTGTAATCTATAATAATGCCCATGGAGGAAAGGCCGTGCAGCTGCCCAGCTGGCTAAATCTGGAAAAGTGCGGCTCAAAGATAGAAATTGAAAAAGTGGCAACGACAGCCGCTGGTAAAATTCTTTCATCAATAGAAGAAGCTTAAAGCACTGGACAAACGGAATAACCATAAAAACTGAATGACCTAAAAGGGGGTGACAGAGTGTAAAAGCTGGAAAGGACTGCCAGCAGGTTCAAGGCAAATTTTACCTGTCGAAAGGTGATCACATATTTAACATATTTTTATTCGCGTTACATATAGAGTAAAAGGACATATTGTATTTGTTTCAATGTATTTACAATTAAAAGGAGTCATCTTCGAGACTAT
>NW_022995490.1:0-1209 GCF_004354385.1 Drosophila innubila
CATTTATGAGGCATGTGTTCTATGAATTGTGTGATAATGGGAAATTATTAATAAATGTGTATGTTTCAATAAAATAAAAGAGAAAACTAAAGATTGTCTTCGAGTTGGCACAAACCTTGCTATGCCATGATTTCTTAGAGCCGCTGTGCTTGTTATCTCCATTTGATTCTCGAATATTGAGGGATTTGTGGATGCATTGCCGTGTTTCTTGCGCTCCTTTTCATACTGACGTGACGGTATTAACAAATGGCCATAGGAAATATCCTGTAAAATGAAAATATATAGATTAGTCAACAATTAATATTGTACTTTGCACAATTTACTCACCTGACCGCTTTCGGCCTTCTGTATGCCGAGTAAATCAAAGGGATCAAAGGGTGCATCGTTAATGGAACTCAAGGGTCGTGAAGTGGATGGATTGCGACGTCGACGATCCTCCTTGCGAAGTTCCGCACTGTAGAAAAAAGTAAGTTTTATTAAGGAAAACTTTGTGGTATCCATATTAACTCACCGTCCGTTCTTGCCTTTGTAGTAGGGCAATGCGGAGAATATCAAAAATGGCACCTTACGTGATACCAAAACCATACGCTCATCACGTTGTCCCAGTCCGGGACCAGGTCCTCTACGCCCATCGTTTATCTGCACGGATTTGCTGAGACTATTACGGAAACTGCCCGCATAGTTGCCAACCGGAGCTAGACTCTCCGTGCTGCTGTCATCCGTAATGTGACTGGCACTCGAACCACTGCGAATGTTGTAGTTGCGCTTGAGTCCGCCAATTCCAATGATGTTCGCATTGCCGGACACTGCTCCTGGCATTCCCGGAGCTGTATTCAAACGTGCTCTTCTCTCGGGCTGCAAACTTTGCTCACTGGCGCCATTGCTAAAGGTTCTGCAATTGAAGGAGGTAGCTCTCATCGATTAGAATTATTTAACTCAAAACGAATCTAAAGCGCAACAGGCGCTCAACAATAAGTGAACACAAACCGAAAATAAAAGAAAAACACCTTGAAAACGTTTAAAAAGGTGTGTTTATTATACACACATACCTTAAAATTTTTGTTTATGTGTGTATTTATTAAGTTTATAATTAAAAAATCAGAGAAAAAATTGAACTCGGTATGCCGAACATCCGATGCTCTTGCAGATTTGAAACAAAAAATGATTAGGAAGTAACTTTATCGCCAAAAAAAAAAACTTTTATATCAT
>NW_022995491.1:0-1166 GCF_004354385.1 Drosophila innubila
ATTCATTGTTCATTTTGTAAAGATTTTTTTTTTTTTTTTGATTTGGACTGGATATTTAAAATGCGCAATTCGTTTATATACTTCAGTTGTTCTTTTCCACTGGAAAGTGTAATCAATCTATATAGTTCAAGCCTTCGTCGCCTCTTTTGCTTTTCTTGCCTGATCCCCTTTTTTGTATTTTGTTTTAGGTTTTATTTACTTAACTTGGCTTTGTTTATTTTTTGCAAAGCCTGCACACACATTTTTAGGACCACTGACAATTTTAAAATTACATACATTGACTGTGACCTACAGCTTATTTGACCCACTACCAAATTTTTAATGCATTTTTTTTGATGTGAAGGAGCTATAAATAAATTTGTTAAATAATTTTTAAGCTCTACCAAAATTTTCTTTTAATATTTTATATGTATTTCTTTCAATTTAGCATTATAAACGAAAAAAATTAGTTACTTGCTTACACTATTAAACCTAGAGCAAAAAAAATTTGTTGGGATTTTAAAGTTCGTTTATAGATAGAATTAGTACACCTCTAACTTACGTACCTTGTAGATCATAGTCGGGAACTGGACTATAACGTTTAGTTTAAAACAACTCAGAATCGAAAACTACGTGTTTATTCAAAAACAAAATTAGATTAATCATTTTTTTAAGGCTTTAAGAAGGAATTTCTTTAAATTTATTATGTATCTATGCATGCATCTCAGCTTAACAACTGTTTCAATAAACTGAATAGCATATAGTTATGTAACCTGAAGTTGTGCCAGACACTCGTTTGTCTGCAATGGCTGAAAAGGTTCGCAAGATGTCAGGTGAGAATGCTGAGAGTGCTGAGAATGCTGCATGCTAATGGGTTTACCTGTACAGCTGGAGGGCAGTTCCCTTGGCATTGCTGATGTCGTGCTGGACAAGTGGGTGCTGCAGGGTGCTGCAGGGTGCTGCAGGGTCTTGTTAGACTTGACATTGTCCTTCACGATGCTCTCCAGTTGCAGTCGGTAGGCATTTGCCTAATTTGCTTTTGTGCACTGACTGTGCCACTTTGGCCAAATGCAAAGCGGATTTTGGCCAGAAACGACGATGTGTCGCCAATTTGCAGCTATGGTAAGTGGAGCTGAGAAATTGTTTTACTAGTGCCAATAAAATGGCAAACAACGTAGAGATAGAGA
>NW_022995492.1:0-1194 GCF_004354385.1 Drosophila innubila
AATAAAACAAATATTTTAAATTTTTAAATTAAAAATTGTACATCAATTGTTGAAATAAAAATTAAGAATAACTTTCAAAAATTAAATTTGAATGTAAAAATCTATAATCTATATCCATTATAAAAATTTAGCAATATTTTTTGTTTTTTATTTGTAAAATAAATTTGGACAGTAGGAATTGTGGTTTAGTTTTCATCGCTTAAATATGCTGCATTTAAAATCAATTCAAAAAGCCGGCCTGTCGATAGACGATAGATGAACTTTAATATCGAGTTGCTCAGACTTAGTTCATTTGAACGGCTCACTAAACTGAACGAAAGAGCTACATTGACACTTATTTTATTCATTAATAAATTACTTATAATTTAAATATTAATAAAATAAAACACAAACACCATTTTCAATCACTAAAATCCAGCAGTCGTCAGTTATATTTAATATTCGATTACTCGTTTTGAACGCACAGCTGTTTCAATCGACAGTGAGTGTCATAGCAGGCAGCTTGCGCGCGTTTCAACAATAGCTGTTACATTTTAAAAGTGAGCACTTAACGTCACTTATTTAAGTCTTAAACTAGAAACTTTAATTAAAAGTGAATTATTTCACTGCGTGCGTGGCATCCATGGCGCCCACTGTGCAGGGCGTATTGGCCAATAGATCCGCTGTGCGACAGCCAATGATTTGAAACTTAACCTCTTCATCTTTTAGCGAGCCGCCAACAAACAATTTTGGATCGCTACTCAGAGCCCAAAGTTCGTTTTCTCCCTTTGAGTTCTGATTGATTTTGAGGCCAGTGACGAATTTCAGCTGTTGTGGATTGTAAGCCACGGCCCGTATGTCATTAGCCGTATAGTTTGTCCGCTCATGCCAACTGACCAATGCTCCCAGACTGATTAGACTACAGTAGAGATTGCCGCCATTGTCCATTACCTCCGATTCGCACTGTATACCCCGTGTGCCCAGAATTCGAAAGTGTTTACTGACCGTGTCCACACTCGATGATGACTGCCAGATGCTGGCGTTGTTGACCAGGTCAAGTGGAATGGCCATCTCGAAGAAGCTATTCAGCGTGTGAAAGTACAGAAAGCGATCTGTAATAGATGTGTATAAGAGACAGATAAAAAACCGACTTTATGCACTGATCAAAAAAGCCGGCTATTGAAATCTAAATAAAAACTTAAGTTAGACAGCATT
>NW_022995493.1:0-1169 GCF_004354385.1 Drosophila innubila
ATTAGATTGCTTGATCTAAAGCGAATAATAAAACATAATATAGTAAATGGCTTGAACTCATAGAAAACAAGAGTAGTACAACTCTATGGAAGAAAATGGAATGGAACACGTAAGAATAAGTGTTATTTTGTAATTTACTGCTTGGAATATGGTGGAATAGAACTTTGTGTTTCTCCCAGCAGGCTGTTATGGAACAAAATGGAATGAAACGAGTTCATTGCCTGCAAAATCATGTGTTGCTGTAACTTTTCTTATCACTATGAGACGAAGAGTAATTTGAAATAGCTTACGTAATTATTGATTAAATTTGCTTGAAACATAATGGAATGGTGATGAGTGCAATATCAAGTTTGAGTATGAAATATTTGAAATAATTTGAAACGAAAAAGCTGATAGTATCTTAGATTGCATTAATCTGAAACGAAATAGAACGGAACAGTTTCTGCGACTTCAAAATCAAGTGCAAATGAAATGAGTGCCGACTACAATTTAATTGTAAGAAAAGAAATAGAATAGTTCAGTTATAAATATGAGCAATACTATGTGAAATTTAGGGGAACAGAACAACTTAAAATCCCCTTAAATCTATCTTTGTATGAAATAGATTAAAGAAAGTCTGAGCAAGTCGAAAAAAATGGATTAGAGCACAATGTAAAGAAAATTACAATCATCACTTGTTTTGAAGAACGATAAGTAAGTCCTTAAAGGCCAGATGTGTATAAGAGACAGGTACTTATATAGAATAAATTGAAATTATTGAAAACTAAAAATATGAGTGGCAAATAATAGAAAATAACAAATTCATATGTCAGAAATACTAAATAAACTTTAATTTTATATTTAGAAATAGCTAAATGAATATTTTGTTTAATTAGGTTTCGCATTTGCTAGATAATAAAAGTTTTCACAAATTTTGCCGATGACAAGAAATTGTTGATAAGGGATTGTAGGAAAAAAGTAATGTTGGGAGTAAAGTTGGGAGCACAAGTTCTGATTACATATTATGATTTCATTTTGCAACTGAAACAGACAACAACATCAGAAACACACACAGACACACACACAAAAGCACACACACACACACCCACCCACTCTCACTCAGCTTGAGATTCGCTCTATCAATATTTACGCATACCATTGTATTTTTTTCATATTGCGTATACGTTTTC
>NW_022995494.1:0-1160 GCF_004354385.1 Drosophila innubila
ATAATTAAAAAAGGAAAAAAAGAATTTCTTATTTACTTATTAAAAGTCAACTAAATGTAGGCGACAAATAATTTTTATTTTACTTTTCATGGTCAAAATTCTTACTTTTCAATATTTCAAATTATTTTTTATTTCATAACTGAAGTATCAAAGTACATAAAAAATGTGTTATTTTGTATTTTATTGTTAAGATAAATATCCACAAATAATTTTTTTATTTTAGAAATTAAAAACAATGATAAAAAAAAGGAAAACAAAATAAATAAGCAAAGTTTCTTGTTTACTTATTAAAAGTTTAAGTAATTATTAAAATATTTTTCATTGTCAATATTTTTAACATACATAGATTTTTAACTTGCTCCAAGAACGATAAACCAAAATTTTATATCTTTACTTTTTCAATACTTATATTTATTTCATTTCTTGGAGACAAATTTTTTAAACATATAACAAGAAAAAAATGATATTATTTAATTAATTTATGTTTCTTTACTTTTTCAATACTTATATTTTTTTAAATTCTTGGAGACAAATTTTTTAAAAATTTAACAAGAAATAAAATGTATTTTTAATTTGAAATCTAAATTTTTTATTATTTATTTAATTAATATTTATTGAACTTTGTCAAAACAATTACTTGACTTACTGCAACTGTTTAACTCTAACTACACTCTCTCTCTCGCACTCGCTCACTGTGTCTCTTTCGCTCTTTAAAGCTTTAAAGCTCTCATCCAAAAGCTTTCACTCTCTCTAATTGTAGTTTATGCTTTTTTGTGTGTTTATTTGAAGCGTTTATTAAGAGAAAGCTCGCTTAATATACAAATTGCTTGCTCTTTTCTCTCTCTGTAGATCTTCAAGGACGATGACTATTACTATCTGGATGGCTCGGATCGATCGCAGTCGAATTGGATGCGTTATGTGGCCTCCGCCTACAGTTTGCAGGTGATGAATCTGGTGGCGTGTCAGCATGAGGAGAACATTTATTTTTATACCACCCGCGATATTCTGCCCAACGAGGAGCTGATGGTCTGGTACTGCAAGGACTTTGCCAGTCGCTTGGGTTATGATGTGGATCCTGAGCGTACCATTTTCGGTGGCAGCGTCGATGTGGAGGAGGAGGAAGAGGAGGAGGAGGCGGCGGAGCGGGAACGGGAACGGGG
>NW_022995495.1:0-13402 GCF_004354385.1 Drosophila innubila
ATTCAGGGCCACAGTCACAAATTTCGCGCTATCCTCGGTAATCGTGCTGGCTACCATAGAACTGGACAGTCACAAGGCTTTGCGGCATAGTCGCCGGGTTCTGCCGTACCCACATCAATAACAAGGAACAGCCGATGGCGACCTTACTGGTTCTTCACGGACCCAACCTGAACCTGCTCGGCACCCGTGAACCGGGCGTCTACGGGCAGTCACCCTGACCAGATCAACCTCGATCTTGAACGCAGGGCGCGTGAAGCCGGCACCATCTGCTCTACCTGCAAAGCAATGCCGAGTACGAATTGATTGATCGTATCCATGCCGCGCGCGGCGAAGGCGTGGACTTTATCCTGATCAATCCCGCCGCTTTTACGCATACAAGCGTTGCATTACGACGCGCTGCTGGCGGTGAGCATCCCATTCATCGAAGTGCATTTGTCGAACGTGCACAAACGCGAACCTTTCCGCCATCACTCTTACTTCTCCGACGTAGCGGTAGGAGTGATCTGCGGCCTGGCGCCAGCGGTTACCGACTGGCCCTGGAGGCCGCCCTGGAACAGCGAAGAACAGGCCAAGCGCCCCTGACCGACCCTTGGAGTTGATGATTCATGGATATCCGTAAAGTTAAGAAACTGATCGAACTGCTGAAGAATCCGGCATCGACGAGCTGGAAATCAAGGAAGGCGAAGAGTCCGTACGGATCAGCCGTCACAGCAAGACCCGGCCCAACAGTTCTACGCGCCACAGATGCAAGCGCCGGCTCCGCTGCTGCACCTGCTGCCGCCCCGCTGCTGCCGCTGCACCTGCCGCCCCAGCCGCGCCTGCGCTGAACGGCTTCGTGGTCGTCGCCAATGGTCGGTACCTTCTTACCGCACCTGGCACCGACCTCGCCAGCCTTCGTTGAAGTCGGCGCAACCGTGAAAGTGGGCGACACCATCTGCATCGTGGAAGCGATGAAGATGATGAACCACATCACGGCCGAAAAGCCGGCGTCATCGAATCCATCCTGGTAGAAAACGGTCAGCCGGTTGAGTACGACCAGCCGCTGTTCACCATCGTTTGAACCGCGGAGCGCCTTCGATGTTGAAACCTGCGAAGAAACTGCAAAAGTCCTGATCGCCAACCGCGGCGAGATCGCGCTGCGTATCCTGCGCGCAAGGAAGGGCATCAAGACCGTCGCTGTTTACTCGACGGCCGATACCGAATTGATGCACGTGAAACTGGCGGACGAAAGCATCTGCATCGGCCCGCCACTGGCCACGAACTCGTACCTGAAAGTCTCGAACATCATCGCTGCGCTGAAGTGACCGGCGCTGATGGCATCCACCCGGGCTACGGCTTCCTCGCGGAAAACGCCGATTTCGCCGAACAGGTGGAAAATCCGGGTTTGCCTTCATCGGTCGAAAGCCGAAACCATTCGCCTGATGGGCGACAAGGTCTCGGCCAAGGACGCCATGATCGCCGCCGGTGTACCTACTGTTCCTGGTTCCGACGGCCCACTGCCTGAAGACGAGGCAACCGCCCTGCGCATTGGTCGCGAAGTCGGTTACCCGGTGATCATCATGCCGCCGGTGGCGGTGGTGGTCGCGGCATGCGCGTGGTGCACAGGAAGAAGACCTGATCGAAGCCAAGCAGACTCGCTCCGAAGCGGGCGCCTGGTTCGGCAACCCGATGGTCTACCTGGAGAAGTACTCACCAACCCACGTCACGGAAGTGCGGGTCTGTCCGACGGCCAGCCACGCCATCCACACCTGGGCGACCGTGACTGCTCGCTGCAGCGCCGTCACCAGAAGAAGGTGTTGGAAGAAGCGCCGGCACCGGGCCTGATGAAAAGGCCTCGCCAGGAAGTCCTGGCTCGCTGCGTCAAGGCGTGCATCGACATCAACTACCGTGGCGCCGGTACCTTTGAGTCTCTACGAGAACGGTCGTTTCTACTTCATCGAGATGAACACTCGCGCAGGTAGAGAGCACCCGGTTTCGGAGATGGTCACCGGTATCGACATCGTCAGGAGATGCTGAGCATCGCCGCCGGCAACCCGCTGTCCTTCACCCAGGACGACGGAAGATGCACGGCCACTCCTGGAGTGCCGCATCAACGCCGAAGACCCGAAAACCTTTATCCCAAGTCCAGGCCTGGTCAAGCATTTCCATGCACCCGGCAGCGGCGTTCGCGTCGATTCGCACCTGTACAGCGGCTACCGTCTCAACTACGACTCGCTGATCGGCAAGCTGATCACCTGGGCGCCACCCGCGACGAGGCCATGGCCCGTATGCGCAACGCCCTGGACGAAATCGTGGTCGACGGCATCAAGACCAACATCCCGCTGCATCGACCTGGTCCGTGATGAAGGCTTCTGCGAAGGTGGTAGACATTCACTACCTGGAACACAAGCTGGCAATAGTGTTTTAGGGAAACAGCCGCCCTCGGGCGGCTTGTTGTTTCAGAGCACTTACTGTAGGAGTGGGAGTTAGTTCTCCGGCGATAGGCCCGTGAGCCTGTAGTAATTTCACGTGCCGCCATCGCCGGCAAGCCGGCTCCTACAGGTTCGTGTCGTGTTCTGCCGATCATTCGCGTGTCCAGTATACGTCGTTTATTACGCGCGCTCGCGTAAACTTGCGCCCTTTCGCAGCCCCACCCCGCTGCACACTCATTTTTTTCAAGGTGCCCGCCATGCCTTGGCTGCAAGTCCGTCTCGCCATCAGCCCAGAACAAGCCTGAAACCTATGAAGACGCTTTCCTCGAAGTAGGCGCTGTCTCAGTCACGTTTATGGACGCCGAAGACCAACCGATCTTCGAGCCGGAACTGAACACCACCCCGCTGTGGTCGCACACCCATTTGCTGGTCTCTGTTCGAAGACGGCACCGATGCCGCCGCCGCCGTGCTGGCCCATATGGAATGCTCACCGGCAGCCCGCTGCCCGAGCATCACAGTGAAATCATCGAAGACCAGGACTGGGAACGCAGCTGGATGGACAACTTCCAGCCGATGCGTTTCGGCCAGCGCTGTGGATCGTGCCAAGCTGGCACGCTGCGCCTGAGCCGGATGCCGTCAACCTGCTGCTGGACCCGGCCTGGCGTTCGGCACCGGCACTCACCCGACCACCGCGCTGTGCCTGAATGGCTGGATGGCCAGGACCTGACCGACAGCCACGTGCTGGACTTCGGCTGCGGCTCGGGGATCCTGGCGATTGCCGCCCTGCTGCTGGGCGCCAAGGTGCCGTGGGCACCGATATCGACGTGCAAGCCCTGAAGCCTCCCGCGACAACGCCGGGCGCAACAACATCCCGGAAGGCATTTCACTCTACCTGCCGGAGCATTGCCCCAGGTGCAGGCCGACGTACTGGTGGCCAACATCCTCGCCGGCCCGCTGGTCTCCCACCGCAACTGTCGAGCCTGGTCAAGCTGTGGCCGCCTGGCGCTGTCGGGCATCCTGGCCGAGCAAGGCGAAGACGTTGCCGCCGCCTACGCGAAGGATTTCGAGTTGATCCGATCGCCAACCGTGATGGCTGGGTACGCATCAGCGGTCGTCGGCGCTAGAATGAGCGCTTGCCTGAATCGGATGGCCGCATGACCGACAGTTTCGTCACCCAGTGCCCGCATTGCCAATCGCGTTTTCGCGTCATCGCTCAGGCCACGATGGCCCGCTGCGGCTCGTGCCTGCAAGTGTTCAACGCCGCTCGCCAATTGCTGGAGCAGCGCGCAGCCGGCACCGCTGCGCCTGAGCTGCCGGCGGCGACCGAGAGCGGGAGCCGGAACCGCCGCGGGCAATCAGCCAGAAACAGTGGACGGCCGAAGAGCTGGACCTGGATAACCTGGACCTGGACGAAGAACTGGCCAAGCTGGAACGCCGCGAGATTCAACACACTGCCCGTCAGCGCGGAACGCCGCCAGGCGGGCGCTGATCGTCGCCAAAAGGAAGAGTCCTCAGCGCCAGCCGTGACACGGTCAAGGCCGAAGAGGAAAAAATGGGCCGCCAGCCTGTTCAGCGAGCCGCCCGAAGAGCGCCCCGGCCATTGAAACCGAGCCGACGCATACGCCGGCGAACCGGCAGCACCGAGCCGTCGATGTCGCTGCACGTTGACGATCTCGACGACGAACTGCCACTGCGCTCCACGCCAGACGATGACCATCGACCGCCGTTCACGCCGCTGACCAAAGCCGCCGAAGCCGCCGACCCCGACGAGGCGCCCGCCCTTGCGGCGCAAACGCTCACGCCCTGACGCCAGCGTCCATGACGATGTGCTGCAGGACCTGGAAGACGACCCGCTGCATCTCTACGCGCAAAACGCCCGTCGGGCTGGGGCCGTCGCCTGATCTGGCTGTTGCTGGTCCTGATCGCCGCCGCAGGCCTTGCAGGCCAGTACATTGCCTACCACCTGACGACCTGGCCCGCCAGGACGCCTATCGCCCCTGGTTCCAGCAACTGTGCCCCACACTGGGCTGCACGGTGCCGTCGCGAGTCGATATCGCCCACATCAAGAGCAGCAACCTGGTGGTGCGCAGCCATCCGGATTTCGCCGGGCGCTGGTGGTGGACGCGATCATCTACAACCGTGCGACCTTCTCCCAGCCCTTCCCGCTGCTGGAGCTGCGTTTCGCCGACCTGAACGGCAGCCTGATTGCCAGTCGTCGCTTCAAACCCGCCGAATACCTCAGCGGTGAGTTGGCCGGAGTAAGCGAAATGCCCTCGCAGACCCCGATCCATATCTCCCTGGATATCCTCGATCCGGGCACAAAGCCGTGAATTACAGCCTGAGCTTTCACCGCCCGAGTGAATCGGTTCACGCACTGAGGTTTGACGGCGGGTTATTGACTAAGCCCCGCGCAACCAAACCGACGGCGATAAAGAAATAACTGTTCAGATTTTATCCAATTCAGCCTTTATCCAGTCATCGAGAGCGGTATCATGCCAACCCTTTTTTCGAACTCTAATGATCCGGCCCCACAACAGGGAAGTCCTATGTCGGCGGTACGCATCGGCCCATACACATTGCAGAACGGCTTGATTCTCGCCCCTATGGCGGGCGTCACCGACCAGCCCTTTCGTCAGCTGTGCAAGCGTTTGGGCGCGGGTCTAGTAGTCTCGAAATGGTCACCAGCGACATGAGCTTGTGGAACACCCGCAAGTCGCGGATGCGCATGATCCACGAAGGTGATCCTGAGCCCCGCTCGGTACAGATCGCCGGTGGTGATGCACAGATGCTGGCGGATGCGGCCCGGCCAACGTGGAGTTGGGGCGCAGATCATCGACATCAACATGGGCTGCCCGGCCAAGAAGGTCTGCAACAAGGCCGCCGGTTCCGCGCTGTTGAAAGATGAGCAGTTGGTTGCCGAGATCCTGCGGGCCGTTGTCGCCGCAGTCGATGTGCCGGTCACCCTGAAGATCCGTACCGGCTGGGACCGGGACAACAAGAACGGCCTGACGGTGGCGAAGATCGCCGAACAGGCAGGAATTACAGCGCTGGCGGTATGGCCGCACCCGCGCCGACCTTACACCGGTGAAGCCGAGTACGACACCATCGCTGCGATCAAGCAGGCGGTGTCGATGGGTGTTTGCCAATGGCGACATCGATTCAGCCGAGAAAGCCCGGCGCGTGCTGCACGCCACCGGCGCCGATGGTTTGTTGATTGGCCGGGCCGCCCAGGGCGGCCGTGGATTTTCCGTGAGATCGAGCATTTTCTGCGTACCGGTGAAGTGCTGCCGGCACCGGAGTTGGTCGAGGTGGAACGTATTCTGCTAGAGCATCTGGCCGCCCTGCACGCCTTCTATGGAGACGTGATGGAGTACGCATTGCTCGCAAGCATGTCGGCTGGTATCTCGCAACCTGCCGGGCGCCAGGGAGTTTCGCGCCCACTTCAATCGTTTGGATGATACGGAAGCACAGTGCGCCAACGTTCGTGAGTTCTTCAGCGAGCGTTACAGAGCCTGAGGACAGGGGACGGAGAGGGGTGGCCGCATGACGATGATGACCGAGACTTTAGTGAGTGGAACAACACCCGTGAGCGACAACGTCAATTTGAAACAGCACCTCAACACGCCGAGCGAAGAAGGCCAGACCCTTCGCGGAGTGTCGAGAAGGCGCTGCACAATTATTTCGCCCACCTTGAGGGCGCCCGTCACGGACGTGTACAACCTGGTGCTCTCCGAAGTCGAGGCGCCCCTTGCTCGAAAGCGTGATGAACTACGTCAAGGCAACCAGACCAAAGCCAGTGAGCTGCTGGGCCTCAACCGTGGCACCTTGCGCAAAAAGCTCAAAATACGATTTGCTGTAAGCATTCAATCAAACCAGAAAGGCGCCCGCGTAAAACGGTCGCCTTTTTGCTGACTTTGCTTTTGATGGAAGTGAAATGACCGACCAGACTACCCGCCTGCGATCCGCCGCGCCTTGATCAGTGTTCCGACAAGACCGGGATCTCGAATTTGCCCGGGAGCTGGAAGCCCTGGGCGTGGAAATCTCTCCACGGGCGGGACCTTCAAACTGCTGCAGGACAGCGGCGTGGCCGCAGTGGAAGTGGCGGACTTCACCGGTTTCGCAGAAATGATGGACGGTCGGGTCAAGACCCTGCACCCGAAAATCCACGGCGGCATCCTCGGCCGTCGCGGCACCGACTGACGCGATCATGGCCGAACACGGCATCAAGCCGATCGACCTGGTGGCCGTTAACTCTACCCGTTCGAAGCCACCATCAACAAGCCAGGCTGCGACCTGCCGACCGCCATCGAAAACATCGATATCGGCGGCCTGACCATCGGTGCGCTCGGCAGCCAGAACCACAAAGACGTGGCCATCGTGGTCAACGCCAGCGACTACGCCCAAGTGCTCGAAAGCCTGAAGGCCGGTGCCTGACCACGCCCAGCGTTTCGACCTGATGCTCAAGGCGTTCAGACACACCGCCGCCTACGACGGCATGATCGCCAACTACATGGGTACCGTGAACCAGGCCGCTGAAACCCTCAGCACCGAAGGTCGCAGCCAGTTCCCGCGCACCTTCAGCAGTTCATCAAGGCCCAGGAAATGCGCTACGGCGAGAACCCGCACCAGAGCGCGGCGTTCTACGTTGAGGCCAAACCGGCCAAGTCGGCATCGCCACCGCGACCCAACTGCAAGGCAGCGCACTGTCTCACAACAACGTGGCCGACACTGACGCCGCGCTGGAATGTGTGAAGAGCTTCGTCAGCCGGCCTGCGTGATCGTCAAGCACGCCAACCATGCGGCGTGGCCGTGAGCCGGACGCGGAAGGCGGTATTCGCCAGCCTACGAACTGGCCTACGCCACCGACACCGAATCGGCATTTGGCGGCATCATCGCCTTCAACCGTGAACTGGACGCCGAGGACCGCCAAGGCGATCGTCGAGCGTCAGTTCGTTGAAGTGATCATCGCCCCAAGCGTCAGCGGAAGCCTGTGCCATCGTGGCGGCCAAAGCCAACGTGCGCCTGCTGGCCTGCGGCGAGTGGTCGGCTGACCGCAGCTGCCTGGGACTACAAAGCGCGTCAACGGCGGCTTGCTGGTACAGAGCCGTGACATCGGCATGATCGGCAGCAAGACCTGAAGTGGTGACCAAACGCGCTCTGACCGAGCAAGAGATCAACGACCTGATCTTTGCCTGGAAAGTGGCCAAAGTACGTGAAGTCCAACGCCATCGTTCACGCCAAGAACCGCCAGACCATCGGTGTCGGCGCCGGCCAGATGAGCCGCGTGAACTCGGCGCGTATCGCTGCGATCAAAGCCGAGCACGCCGGTTTGCAAGTGGTGGGTTCGGTAATGGCTGACGCATTCTTCCCGTTCCGTGACGGCCTGGACAATGCCGCGAAATGGCGTGACCGCCGTGATCCAACCGGGCGGCTCGATGCGTGATGCTGAAGTGATCGCCGCTGCTGATGAAGCCGGCATCGCCATGGTCTTCACCGGTATGCGCCACTTCGCCACTGATCCAACATTGCCTGGTGGGCACTGGTTTCTGTGGAGCTGGCTTGCCTGCGATAGCATCACCTCGGTGCTTGTTACACCGAGGCGCCAGCATCGCAGGCAAGCCAGCTCCACAGAAAAGCGCCACAATTGTTTCCCAGAATTTGCGTCATCCGGGTTTTAAATGAATGTTTGATCGGTAGCGCGGTGGCCGTGAACACGCCCTGGCCTGGAAAGTTGCGGACCCGCGCGTCAGAAAGTGTTCGTGGCCCCGGCAACGCCAGCACCGCCATTGAAGCTAAGTGCGAGAACGTCGCGATCGACGATGCTGGCCCTATGAGCAGTTGGCAGATTTTGCTGAAAAGAATGTGTCCCCTGACCATCGTCGGTCCGAAGTCCGCTGGTGGCCGGCGTCGTGGACTGTTCCGCAGCCGTGGCCTGGATTGCTTCGGCCCAACCGCCGGTGCGGCCCAGCTGGAAGGTTCAAGGCATTCACCAGGACTTCCTGGCCCGCCACAAGATCCCGACCGCCGACTACCAGAACTTCACCGGATCGAGCCGGCCTTGGCTTACCTGCGTGAAAAGGTGCGCCGATCGTGATCAAGGCCGATGGCCTGGCCGCCGGCAAAGGCGTGATCGTCGCCATGACCCTGCAGGAAGCCGAAGACGCCGTGCGCGACATGCTCGCTGGCAACGCTTTTGGTGACGCCGGTTCACGCGTGGTGATCGAAGAGTTCCTCGACGGCGAAGAAGCCAGCTTCATCGTGATGGTCGACGGCAGAACGTCTTGCCGATGGCCACCAGCCAGGACCACAAACGCGTCGGCGACGGCGACACCGGCCCGAACACCGGCGGCATGGGGCCTACTCCCCTGCCCCAGTGGTCACCGCCGACGTGCACCAGCGCGTGATGGACCTGGTGATCTGGCCGACCGTGCGCGGCATGGCCGATGAAGGCAATGTATTACACCGGCTTCCTGTATGCCGGCCTGATGATCGACAAAGCCGGTAACCCGAAAGTCATCGAGTTCAACTGCCGCTTCGGCGATCCTGAAACCCAGCCGGTGATGCTGCGTCTGCAGTCGAGCCTGGTACTGCTGGTGGAAGCCGCCCGCCCAGGCCCTGGACAAGGTTGAAGCGCAGTGGGACCCACGGCCGAGCGTCGGCATTGTGCTGGCGGCCGGTGGTTGCCCTGCCGACTACGCCAAGGCGATGTCATTGAAGGCCTCGACGCCGCGGCTGCGCTGGAAGGCAGGTGTTCCATGCGGGCACCGCGCTCAAGGATGGCAAGGTCGTGACCGCCGGTGGCCGCGTGTTGTGCGCAACCGCCATGGGCGCCAGTGTCGACGCCGCGCAGCAACAAGCGTACAAGCTGGCGGCGAAGATCGATTGGAACGGCTGTTTCTACCGCAGGACATCGGCTACCGCGCCATCGCCCGTGAACGGGGCGAGAACCGCTAAGCCGCCGCCGTCAGTAGCTATCCGTTCGGCTAGGCAAGGGCCTCTGGCCCGCTGCCGTATCTGGCCCTACCCGCGCATAGTTAACCCGTGCATCAACCTACGAAGGGATTTCGCCGTGCGCTGGCTCAGGATCGCCATAGGTTTTACTGTCAGCTTGCTGACACTGCTCTGCTTGCTCCCGGCCCAGGCCGCCGCGCAAGGCAGTGGCTGGGCAGTATTGACGAACAGGCCGACCTGCAGCAGGCGACATCCGTTCCTCGCGCTACACCAATCAATTCAGCCCCATCGAACTGGACCGCATTACCGCCGCGGAACCGGACGGTGCGTTGTGGGTACGTTTCAAACTGCAACCCGGCAGCACGAACAAGTGCTGCGGGTATTCGCCGGACCTGTCACACCTGAGCCTCTATGTCCTGGACGGCGACACCCTGGTGGAACAGCAAAGCACCGGCACACGCCAGCCCCAGGCTGAGCGGCCGCTGCCCAGCAGTGACTTCATGCTACCGATGCCCCAGAGCCAGAAGCCCCTCGGGGTCTGCCTGCGCCTGGTCTCGGGCACGAACTGCGCCCTACATCGCCCTGGAACCGGCCGTGCTCGCCGCCGCCGACCAGACCAGACGCTGATCTACGGCCTGCTGTTGTGCCTGCTGATGCTGATCCTGCACAACCTGACGCGCTTCGCCCTGCACTCGCTGCACCAGCCGTATTGGCGGCCTGCAGTGCTGTTGATGCTCAGCCTGGCACTGCTGCTCAACCTGGTGGGCCGTGGCTGCCGAACTGGCATGCGATCAGACCCCGGCGCCTGGCGCTGCTGCTGACCGCACCGTGCGGGCTGATGTTTGCCTACCGTTTCTTCATGCCATTGGTGCACCCACCAGAAAAACTGTTGATGGCCGACATCCTGTTCATCGTGCTGTGCGGCTGCCTGCTGTTGTTCGTCAACACTTTGCCGCTGAACATCATCACCTACGCCCTGGTGGCCCTGGCGGTCTTGAGCATGCTGTTTATCTCGGCCTATCACTGGCAGAAGGCTACCGCCCGGCACGCCTGTTCGTGGCAGCGATGGTGGTGTTCAACATCGGTACGCTGATCATCCTGCCGGCGCTGCTGGGCCTGACGATGGTCTCGCCCAGGGCCTGATCGTCACGCTGCTGGCCTTTCTGCCTCAGCGGCCTGTTGATGAGCCTGGCGTTGGGCGAACGCCAGCGCGCAATTGTCCGAGGCACGCTTCAGCCTCAGCCGCGACCTGGCGGCGGCAACGCCGAGATCGCCGCCAAGGCCGAGTTCCTGGCCAGATCAGCCATGAGATCCGCACCCCATGAACGGCGTGCTGGGCATGACCGAGCTGCTGCTGGGCACGCCACTGTCGGTAAAACAGCGCGACTATGCCAGACCATCCACAGCGCCGGCAACGAGCTGCTCACGCTGATCAACGAAATCCTCGATATCTCCAAGCTGGAGTCCGGCCAGATCGAGCTGGACGACGTGCAATTCGACCTCAATGCGCTGATCGAACTGCCTGGTATCTTCCGCGCCAAGGCCGAGCAGCAGAACGTCGAGCTGATCAGCTTTATCAGCCCAGGTGCCTCGCGTGATCAGTGGCGACCCGACACGCCTGCGTCACCATGTTGAGCCTGCTGGAAAACGCCTTGCAAAAAGACCGACGAGGGCGAAGTGCTGATCGTCGTCGCCCTCGATGACCGCAGCACCAAGCCGCGCTTGCGTTGCCGTACAAGACAGCGCGGCCTGCCCATGGAAAGCGGCCGAGCGCGACGCCCCTGCTGCACAGCGAACTGCACAGCAAGAATTTCTTCTCGGCCACCGCCTGAACGGTCACCTGGGCCTGGTCATCGCCGCCAATTGATCCTGTTGATGAACGGCGAGTTCGGCATCCAGAGCGGCAGCCACCAGGGCAGCACCCTGTGGCTGACCTGCCGCTGGACCCGCAACGCCTGGAACACCCGACCTCCGACCTCGACGGCCCACTCAAAGGCGCACGGGTGCTGGTGGTGGACGACAACGACACCTGCCGCAAAGTGCTGGTGCAACAGTGCTCGGCCTGGGGCCTGAACGTGAGCGCGGTGCCCTCGGGCAGAAGCCCTGGCGTTGCTGCAGACCAAGGCGCACCTGCGTGACTACTTCGACGTGGTGCTGCTGGACCGAAATGCCCGGCATGACCGGCATGCAACTGGCAGCGAAGATCAAGGAAGACCGAGCCTGAACCATGACATCCTGCTGATCATGCTCACCGGCATCAGTAATGCGCCGAGCCATCGCGCGCAGTGCGGATCAAGCGCATCCTCGCGCCAAGCCCGTGGCCGGCTACGCACTCAAGACCACCCTGGCCGACGAACTGACCCAGCGCAGCAAAGGCAACATCCGCCGCCCGGTCCTCAACGCCCCGGCGGCCGTCACCGTGCCCAGCGATTTCCGTATCCTGGTGGCCGAAGACAACAGCATTTCCACCAAAGGTGATCCGCGGCATGCTCGGCAGCTCAACCTCAACCCGGACACTGCCAGCAACGGCGAAGAGGCCCTGGAAGCGATGAAGGCCCAGCGCTATGACCTGGTGTTGATGGTTGTGAAATGCCGATCCTCGATGGCTTCTCGGCCACCAGCAACTGCGCGCATGGGAGTCAGCCACCAGCGCATTCGCACCCCGGTGGTGGCGTTGACGGCGCACATTCTGTCGGAACATAAAGAACGCACGCCAGGCCGGAATGGATGGGCACATGGCAAGCCGGTGGAGTTGTCGCAGTTGCAGAGCTGGTGGAGTTCTGGGTGGCGCAGCGCCAGCGCGCCGAGACACGCCTCCCTGACCTGGCCTGCCTCCCGTAGAGCTGGCTTGTTGTGGTGAGCGAGGCTTGCCCCTCACCACAACAAACCCGCGCCCCCTGATCTGTGGCGCCTGATAGACTCGACACTTCTCCCATCGCGAGCCGTCCCCCATGCTCCACGTGTTATTCAGCGTCTACCTGAAAATGCTGGTGCTCTACAGCCCATTCTTCGTGCTGTCCTGCTTTATCAGCCTCACCCGTGGCTACTCCAGCAGAGCAGCGGCGGCTGGCGTGGAAGGTGGCGCTGGCGACCCTGGTTTCAAGCGTGTTGCTCTACCTGTTCGGCCGCGTAATTTTCAGCGTATTTGGCATCACCGTCGACGCCTTCCGCATCGGCGCGGCAGGTGCTGTTCATCTCCGCCTGGCATGCCCAGGGCAAGTCTTGGTACAGACCGACAACGTGCAGCAAGACGTGACCATCGTGCCGCTGACCATTCCCTCACCGTCGGCCCCGGCACCATCGGCGCACTGTTGGTGATGGGCGTGAGCCAGCCACACTGGGACGACAAGATCACTGCCATCCTCAGCATTGCCTGGCCAGCCTTACGGTGGGCGTGGTGCTGTACCTGTCCAACCGTATCGAAAGCATCCTCGGCGACCAGGGTTTGCAGATTGTCAGCCGTTTGATGGGACTGTTCGTGTGCGCCCTGGCCGCGCAAATAATCTTTACCGGCGTACGCGGCTACCTGGTGCCCTAAATCCGGTACTTGGCGATCGCCAGCTGCACCTTGTCCCCGCACTCTCGCGCATCAGTTGCAGGGTCTTTTCGTTGACCACAAGTATTCAGCACCAGAGCACGTCTGCCCGCTGAAGGCCTCGAACGAAGAACTGTCCCACTCCAGGAAGGGCAACCCCACCTGTTTGCTCGCCATGGGTGCTGTAGGTCACCAGCACCATCATCAGCTCCCCGTCTGTTTCAGCACAGAGGCCAGGCCGAAATCACCGCCCTGGTGCACGGCGCTGTTGCGTTTGAACAACTCGAAAGACGCCGGCGTCTGCTTCAATGCCTCAACGCATCAGCCGCCAGCTTTGGCAGCAGGGTCAGCAGTGGCGCGGTCAACGACGTCGACGCCAGCAGGCCGGCGATGAGATTCAGCGCGGCCAGTGCACGGTCAGGCCCTTGCCCGAGCGTGACACCTGCTCGAAGCTGCTGCGTACCGGCAACCACCCCAGGCTGACCATCACCTTGATGAACTCGTC
>NW_022995496.1:0-1153 GCF_004354385.1 Drosophila innubila
GTCGCATAATTGATTAAACATTGAAAACGAATGACTTAATCAAGTGCGTGCCACGTGGCGTATACGCAATGCCAACGCAAATAGAACAATCTACAACAATCCCCCCCGCCCCCAAGATGCCAATGAAGCATACACAGCAATCCTGATGAACCAGATGATGATAATGATAATAAAGCTAATGATAATCATGATGTGTAGCCGAACAATAACAACAACAATAGCAAATAAAGCCAAAAGAAAAACAAAGACACCAATCAGCAGCAAAAACGGTTCAGGCAAAAATTGAAGAAAACAGTAGCATCTTTATAGATTTAGCAGATATATATACATATATATGTAATCCAATCAAAAGTCCCTGTACTGAGTTGCTTAACTTGTGACATTATTTTATTTATTAGCTGGAATTTAACATATTTAAAATTTGAATTATTTGTACCATATTTTAAGTGCCTTTGTTACAAAGCTTTACCTTTACCTAGATTTGTAAAAGGATCCGTCTTTATTTCTGAGTCGTTGCTTATACCTATTTTAATAGACATTTATTATTTTATCTTAAATTGGTTTAAACACTCTTAGCTTACCATCTTTAGATATTGTGCTAATAATGATAAACTTATGGACACCAAGCCGAAGAGCATCAATAAAGAAACTTGAATCTTAAACATTTTCCCTTTTTATTGAATTAGCTTAGAAATTGTTGAACTTTATATAGTCCCGAACAATAATGCTTTTTCATAATCAGAGTGTAATATGCGTAAATTGCGAAATCAAAGAATGCAATCTTAGATACTATGTGCTTGTAAATTGTACATTTCTTTCGACGCAAACAAATTAAAACGGCGCAATAGAATGGTTGCAACAGTTTCATTAAATTGCAAACAAATAAATAAAAACAATCATAGCTCAATACCTAATTTGTGAGAATGCTTCAAATATCTTATTTGATTTTTAAGCGATCTTTCATATGGTAGATTTTGACAAAAAATTTTTTCAGGGTTTATTCGTCAGTCCCAAATAGACAATCTGTAAGTTCAATATAGTGGCTAGGTCAAAGGTCTCCCCAACTTCAAGCACTCACAGCTTTGTCAAAGCTTCACCGTTTTTGAAGCCAAATATCATTTTGATCATGGTTTCGACTATAAATGCATTCTGC
>NW_022995497.1:0-1152 GCF_004354385.1 Drosophila innubila
GCCTTTTATAATTGCCTGAAGATCTAGAAAATTTTCTTTATATTATTATTTAAATATATGTGTGTAGTTGGATATTTCCTTGACTATCTATAGAATTTTCTTATTTCTTGTTATTTAAATATTTGTAGTTGGATATTTGCTTGAAGATCTAGAGAATTTTCTTAATTCTTACTTTTTTATATAATTTAGAATAATATGTAGTTGGATAAACGAAAAGGATTTATGACACACTGGTCATAAAATATTTTTGTAACTTTTAAAGCATTTTAAGACTGAAGTCTTAGGATCTCCAATCAATTTTAACACTACTCTCTATTTATAAACTTTAAATGCGATTAATTAAGCAATTTCCATTAGGTTCGTAAGCTTTTATTTTGGTTACACCCACCAGGCAACACCCACCATAAGCATAAGATACAATATATGTAGCATATGCTGGCCTGCAGTCTGTAGTCGTATCTGGGCACACTACACTTTCGCCCATCAAACTGAACAAAGTCAAATGCTAAGCGGGCTCAAATTGCATTTCCTGTCACTTGGCCGATCGCTCGACCAGCCCAGCCATGAATCTCGCGCCCAGCTTCAGTTACCCGGCTTAAGCCATGGGTGTGTGCAAATATCTATAGGTCTCGGGATCTAATACAGCCTGCCTGTCTGTCTGCCTGGTTGTCTGTTAGTCGCCTCATACAACACAACACACGACATGCTAAGTTACATGTGTGTCAGCCTCAGCGAATGTGGTGGGTGTGTCTCTTGGGTCTGCAGAGTAGTTCCCCAGACCCGTAATCCACATACACACCAAAATCAACACCAAAACACTACCACAGGCCAGTTACCATTTATAAATAAAACCTTAAAATATCGAAATTAAAATGTAAAAAATATATATAACTTTAAAAAATAATAATTTTTTACAAGACATAATGGTTAAAAATATGTTTTACTATGACAGTGTCAAAGTTTAAGAAAATTAGACAACACTCTGTCAATAAATCAATTCTATGTAGATATGCAAGGAAACTTTTATTTAAGAGAATGATGAATTAGGTATTAATGATAAAATTGTAATATATTTTTAGTTTAAAAAGTTTATATGCATTCTATGAATAGCCTTTCGAAACTCCAATAAAAACTAGTGGGCGGTTACATTCG
>NW_022995498.1:0-1143 GCF_004354385.1 Drosophila innubila
TGTTTTGTGTAACATATTTTTTTGATCAGTTTTGTTTTTTAAATTTCAATCATTTAATTTTTTTTAAACTTTATTTCCATGCCTTTTAGTAACAATCTCACAATCTCAGTTTTGTTTGTTAAATTTTGTTATAATTTTTATTTAGTCTTTATTTATATTCTTTAAAGTAACAAGCTCACCAATTTTACTTTTTTTTTTAATTCTTGTCTGCATTTTAATTTATTAAATATTTTTAAAATAGCTTATATTTTTTTTTTTGTGTGTTTCCATTAATTTCCAGTTAGATTCTCACCATGGCTGGAGGATCTCAGAGACGTCTGGTTCTGCAGCAGCTTGCAATAGGATTTCTATTGCTTTCTTTGGTTCAGTCTCAGGCACAAGAAATTACACGTACCTCCAGCTTGGAGGAGGATGAGGCAAAGACAGAGGCCACCACCGCAATTAATGATATGATCGAGGAGACAACCTCAACGGCCATTCCAGCGATAACAGAAACAACAACTGAGATTCCAGCCGCAGTTGACATAGTTCCCGCTATCGCCACTGAGAATCGCAACTCGGCATTTGATCTCTCGGCGGACTCAGAGTCCAAGGAGGCAGAGGCGACCCATTTTGATGACTCCGACTCCGACTCCGAGATCGAGTCTCGTCAAAAGAATTTCCGCTGTGATCCTGATCTTGTGGGCTTCGAGATTGTTACGGGGTGTGTGTTTAAGTGTTTACCTATCGATCGTTGTTAGAAACTTCCTTATTTGATCTTAACTATCTTTAATTATTTTCCTTGCCTGCCATTCTTTTCTCTTTGATTTTTCAGCTATGTGTTCTCGGCGCCTGGCAAACTCATGGATTCACAGCCAGGAACTCTGATGTTGACAGATTGTCTGAATACTTGCTTCAAGAACAAGAGCTGTCAATCGGTTAACTACGAAACGGGTCTCTGTGTGCTCTTCTCAGCACACGCTGATCAACTTCCAGGTAAGGATATATTACAAATATTAGCTAGAATAATTATAAATACCTTAAGCTGAATGAAAACGCTTTTAAAGAAGATGTGTATAAGAGACAGAATTAGTTATGTTTTGTTTGAAATGTAAATTTAGCTAAGATGCCAATAAAAATATTTGATTCATATTGCATTTACTG
>NW_022995499.1:0-1134 GCF_004354385.1 Drosophila innubila
CATTGCTTGTATCTTTGTATTTTAGGCATCTATCTGTCTATCTGTTTTTTACAGGTACAAGATGACGACGTTACGCACATGGGCCCACATTCATTATTTCTCTATGCAGGATTACGCCGTAAGCTGGGCCTCGGCTTAAAATACCACAAACTTTATGAGATCCAATACACGTGCCACATCCTGCAGTACCGCCCCCTTTTTTGGTTGGACTAGGCCTAGGCAATTTATGATTGTCTCTGTACACCGACGAAATCTTGTAGACAACCTGGCAATTTCATAAACTGTGCAGACACTTGCCAAATTGGCAATACCCACACCCACCTGGCCAACCCCCACTTGGTCCTTTGTCTTCGTCTTTTACGCACGTAAGCAGGCTTTGATATTTTATTGAGCTTGTCATAATATTTATGATATGTAGTTGATGTGTGTGCACCAGGACTAACAGGACAATAGTCCAGGCTACTGCCAACTTGATGCAATAATCCCCACTGCCTTCTTCGATCGCCGTCCCTCTGTGAGACAATGCTCAAACTTTGCCTACAGTTTGAAAACTTTTATTATTATTAGCATTAAGAGAGAGCGATGCCATGTCTTTTGGCTTTTATTAGTTTCAACTTTTGACAGAAATGATATTGAGTTTATACATACTGTACATGTACAAATATATATACATATTATACATATATCTAAATATGTATTAATGGTCATGATGAAGCTAGAAACTTTTTTTTTGCCTCAAAGCAAAGTCTAATTTTTCTCTTGGTTCTGTTTTGTTTAATTTGTGTTATTTATAAGCTGACAAAAAGCTTTGGGCAGTTGCTCACTTGCTGCCTCGCTAATGGCCAAAAGAACTAGTAGGAAGGGGACAGCCGAGCAACCTCGACTGTGAGACCCCCTGTACTTATTTTGAAAAATATAAAATAAATTATGTAAAAAAATCTATAAATTATATTAATAAATCATAAAAATGTGAAGTCTACTTCTGAACTGAAATTCTGTGTACGGAACTCCAATTTATCGTTTCAAATCAGTGCAGACTCTGTCTCTTATACACATCTCGGCCACAATCTGCAAGCCAATAAGCCGAACACATCGGAGGCCCCATACAAGGGGAGTCGAGGGAAACACGATGGG
>NW_022995500.1:0-1122 GCF_004354385.1 Drosophila innubila
AGTCTTAATTTCTACAACTTCCATTTTACGCGCGGTTTCTAGTTTGTTTACTTTCAATGTTAATCAATACCCAGAACTAGGACTGCATTAACATCGTTCGAGCAAGCGATAGTTTCGCTTGGCTTTGTACAATTGTATGTACCATCATCGATATACCTGTCTCTTATACACATCTAACTTTCTCTATCATAATTTTTTTAATTGATTGTGATAATGAGGATTGGCTGAGCAGATTTTTCATTTCGTTAATCTGCAAATAAAGCACAATTTATTTATTATGTTTACAAAGAAAGGGTTGCTCTCTCATACTTACATATATTCGTTTATTATCTACGGTAATTTTGAGGTCTAGCTTCTTCAGATCGTTTGCAGATCTGAGAGGAAATGTTGCCCTCTGCGAAAGTTTGGATAATCCCACAGAATTCCGCTTGAGAAGTCTCCTAATGTATGCCGCTTGGGTGGCAACAGCGTCCGAAAGGACAGACAGATCCGTCCTCATGCATTCTACGGAGGACTGCAATACTTTCAATTCTTCACAAGTCTCATTTTTTTCTAAAAAAAAATTTAAAATTTTATTTTATTTCAAATTAACAAAGACCTTTTTCATAATTATACTATAAGAATATTTTTTAACTAAATATCTACATTGTTTAAATAGATATATAATAATATAAAAAAAATTATTCTTCAATAACTGAACTTACGTCGGAATTTGGAATCCATTTTTATACTAGAAATAAACAATAAGCCTATTATTTTAATATTTTTAAAATCTAATAAAATACGTACGATTTGTTTCAAAATTTAGATTTAGTGGAGCCGTCCTTTTTTATTCTGTAACTCTCATTAGTCCTAGTTGTTGTTTATATTATTTTATGTCTATATTTACAAAATTAAGAAGAGGAAATATGTGAAAATATCATTAATTAATATCACTTAGCTCATTTCACATTATACTTGTCTATATATATACTTTATATTTGATTTGTAGTACAATTTTATTAAACAATTCTTTTATTTTAGCCAAGATGTGTATAAGAGACAGGTGTGTAAGCTGCTGTTCATATTCCTGCTGGGCCATGACATTGATTTTGGCCACATGGAGGCGGTCAATCTCTTGTC
>NW_022995501.1:0-1114 GCF_004354385.1 Drosophila innubila
TTTTTATAAAAGAGTTTACAGCAAGATATATAACAAAAACAATATTTTAAAGGCCATGACGTGTTTTTGCCTAATTGCAGTTGAATTTCAATTACAACGTTTGCACTTTTTGCACTTTTAATTAACTTTGTTGTTGTGGAGGAGGTGTTGGGCATGCACGGAGCTTGATCAGTCGCAACATTATGTCTGGCAATTTCTTATCTTTATTTGCGACATGTATTTTTAATTTAAACGCGACTATCAAATACTTTAACTACATCGCCAGCAACTACCTCGACAATGCCTCAACGTGTTTTGTTAAATAGTTTTTAGTTCGTTGTTTTTTGTGTTTTACTTCGTGGTTGCTGATGAACTATTTGCTTTTTAAGATTTAATCGCTGTCGGCTATAATCACTAACTTTTAATGTACCCTGTAATCATACATTATATTATTTAAGATTATTACACTTTTATTGATATTGATGGAATATTTTAGGTAGGTTTTTTTTTGTTTTACTATTCCACTCTGCTCTTTTTTACTTTATCTAATAATAATATCTATGCTGAATGTATCTTAGAGATTTGGGATTCGTTGGTCCATTATCATAATGATCTAGAAGGCAAAAGATCACAGGATAACTTTTCTTTCCTTTTCTCTGCTTTTATATTTATTGTTTGGGTTAAGAAAATACTTTTATTTTTTTTGATGGCTATTACACTTGGTTCCAGGGCAACATATAGTCGAGAAAATATATCTTGTGTTTATCGCTTGATAGCGTGTATAATCCTTGAAGTGTATATGGTTTTGTTTTTATTTAGATTTTAGACTTTTTTTATTTTGGCCAAATAGTTTCGTTAATTGAAATAAAATTCAATTTGACGTTTTTATGGCATGTGGAGATAGTTTGGCTAAATACGTGAGAAGTTGCGGTTGCAGTTGCTAGCTTAGGGGCGGTCAAGACAGCAGGAGCTCTCATTGTACTAGTATGCGTCTGTCTGTGAAGTGTGAAAGTTGTTTTCTGGCTAGAAAGATGCAACCCTGTCTCTTATACACATCTGCCTTTTATAATTGCCTGAAGATCTAGAAAATTTTCTTTATATTATTATTTAAATATATGTGTGTAGTTGGATATTT
>NW_022995502.1:0-1110 GCF_004354385.1 Drosophila innubila
ATTTATTTGCATTTTGTTTATGGCAATGACAACTAACCAACTGGTTTCTCTTAATTTTTAATTTCATGTGCATATAAAAAATACAAAAAAATACCCATATACTATATACGATATTATATATATACCACCTATCAACCTACCTACAAATTCCAAATTACAATTTTTGCATTTTGGTTGCGGATTTGATATTGAAAATCAGGTGCAGGGAACACGCCACATAACCTACGGGAATATTAAGGTACCACCTTTTATGCTTTGATTTTATTCTGTCTCTTATACACATCTCATCAAGATACAGATACAATACAGATATTGTATCTGCAGTTGTATCTGTAACTATGTATCTATGTGAACTGTATCTGTTTGCATCCGTGTTGTTGCCGCCATTGCCATTTGTTGTCGACACTGCCAGAATTCTGGGCAAAAAGTTCTCATTTATGCTGCACGTTGCCGCAGTTTGCATTCTACGTGCGTGTGGCATACAGATATATTGTTACGGCAATTCCCAAAAAAAAAAAGAATATTAAGGAAAAGAAAATAATAACAAAGAAAACTGTAGAAAAGCGAATTACGAATAACTCGTATTTTTTTTGTAATACGATTTTAACGCTAAGCCGCATCGAAAATGTACTGAGAACAATTTTGGGGTGAGTTTCATAAATGTCGTTTATTTTTTGATGCTAAGAAACAAGAAATTTTTAAATATCAACAAAAAAACAAAGCTGTGAAAAGAGAATTACGCATTTTTTTATTTAAATCTCTTTATCACTGAAAACTATTTTGAAATGGGTTTGAAAATTGTCAATAATTATTTTTGATTATTAATAGTTTATGTTTGCATAAATATATATAATACAAAAATCAATCAATTGCATCGTTAAATTTTGTGTGAGTTTCAAATATGTTGTATATTTTTTTGCTTAGAAGAAATACATTTTCGCATAAATATAAGAAACAAAAAAAAAAAATCAATCAATTGTATCTTTTTAAAAAATATAATAATTTTTTTTTCTAAATGAAAATTAAATTACGCATAAATAAATATTTATAAAAAAAATTATACAATCAATTGCATTATTAGATTTTACGTGTCATTGAAAATTAAATTTC
>NW_022995503.1:0-1086 GCF_004354385.1 Drosophila innubila
TACTTATACTTATACTTATGTTTCAGCATTGACTTAAAAAGAAAGAGAACGAGAGAGAATGAGAGAGGGAGATGGGGCTGATCATGCGTGAAATTAATTGGTTCCACAATGTCTCATTAGTCTGCATTAAATGAAGCTGGTCAACAGAGGAGACTGGACGAGGCAGACCGAGGACAAGGACATAAACAGGGACACAGAAAGAGACGGGGAAAGGGACAAGAAGATGGAGAAGGACATGCGATAGGTCACAGCTCATATATTATTAACTTAATCCCTTGGCTGTTCATTTGCGATTGGTCTTCAGCTCATTGGCGGCTCTCGGCGCGCTCATGTGCTTAAAATTAAATAATTAATTAAACTTCAGGCGTAGCAATAAGATACAAGCATGAGGAGAAGACAGAGAGTGCAAGGGATTGATGAGGGGGAATTACAGGAAGGGGGGAATAGAGAGTGTATCTATTGTAATTTGAACTGTAAGTGTATCCGTATCTCTGTGTGTATATCTATTTGTATGTGCATCACAATGCGAGTCACATCTGCGCTTAGCAGTTCATGAATAACGAATTAACTTTTACTTTAGCTGCTTCCTTTCCTTCTCTTCCCCCTCTGTTCCACCCAGAGGGGGATTAACGTGTCTGGTTAGTCGACATTTGGCCTACGAAGATATAGAGAGAGGGGAAAAAGGAGGGAAGTAAATTGTGTGCTTGGCTCAGCTGCGACTGTTCAATCAAAGTCAATCAAAAGACACCACGAAGCATGCAACACAGCGCCAAATGAGGCAGTCAAATGACAAGCACACTGCGTGTCATAGCAGACAGCTTTTGCTCATTAATCTACGGCTTATCCCAAAGTTGGCCTTTCGAATCTTCGAACTAAGCTCAGTGCAAGTGGAGTTGAAGTGGAGAAGAAAGGGGATGACTCTAAAGCATGTCCATGATTGGGAGTAGTTTCCACAAGGATTTTCCACTTGGAGAGCGATTTAAGAGCGACAGAGTTATCATAAAGTCTGCAAGCCATAATCACTTAGAATTGAACCTTGGTTAAATTGTATATAAAAAAAAAGCATTCAATATTCCCAATTCTTTT
>NW_022995504.1:0-1084 GCF_004354385.1 Drosophila innubila
TTAAATTCGCTCAAAAAATTTTGCTCCCTGGATTTCGGCTTCGATTTCAATGAAGACTCCCATTGAAATTTTGAACATTGAAAAAACTCAATCAGCTGCGGCTTTATGTCAGCAGTAGATTAAGGGATGTCACTTACGCTGGGTAATCTTATGGAAGCGCACGTTGGCCACAAAGGAGCCTCGTCCTGGTATGCGATACTGCAGCAGGGCGGCATTTTGGCTTGAACGGAAGAATTTCTTATTGCTGAACCGAGGCCTGCAAGGAGTTGGAAATGTGATGCAGTTGCTCCAAATGGAATATTATATCTACCATTGCTTGTTGTTGTTGCAGAACTCATAAACACGTTCTTCCAGCACTCGATGATGATCCTTGACAGCCGGAAAGTATTCACCATTTAGTTCCCAGCCATCGACAAACTAATGAGAGGGCAGCGTATTAAGGAGGGAGAGATTGAAAGATGGAGAGAGAGAGTGAGATGGAGTGAGAGGATGAGAAAGAAGACAAGGGATCACTTACCGCCATTAAGCCACCCGACTCACAGTTGACATCGTAATGCTTCATGGTGATTTCCACAATCGTGTCGGGTTCGCCAATCACATAGAGACCACAGACGCTGTCGGCGGTAACAGCCGAGGCAGCGGCAGCAGCAGCAGCGGCGGCTGCAGCGATAGCAGCTGCCTCCAACTCATCCCCGCCAAGTGCCTCCAGGTCGAGCAGCTCCGCATTTCTGTTGAAATCGAGAGCAGCCAAAGGATTCGCTGCTGGCGATGATGCTGACTTCTTGAAAATGTAATCACCTGGCTCAGAGGCCACATGCATGCAATCTGTGAAGGCGTAACAGAATTTGAGATCAAAACTCGCTCTTCAAATCCAAATGCAACTAACTGAAATGCCTGCTGGCCATATGAAACCAATTTGGCCAACTAAGTAAATTGCAACAATTCTTGCAGCAACATCTCCAGATGATTGCCAAGCTAGTTGTTCTTAAGATGTGTATAAGAGACAGGTTTTGTGCTCTGCGCTATTTGTTTTAATTGAAATGGCAACAGAGACGTCTGCTAATCCACAGCTTATCGCTGTCGC
>NW_022995505.1:0-1077 GCF_004354385.1 Drosophila innubila
CCATTCTCGACCGTCGAATGTAAATATTGAAACTGCTTGCGCAAATCTTTTAGCTTCACACAAACAGCAATCTGCCTCCCTTCCCCTAAACCCCGCTGTCTCTGGGTCCACCCCCCCGTAGAGGCGCACGTGCACACGCTTGGCGCGTTTTGTGCGCGTTTTTAAACGCCACCTTATTTGGTTTGTTCAGCGCATTTGTGCGTCAGCAACAGATCTGAGATCAAAGATCGCAGCAACAATGCCATTTATGTGCCGAATCTGAATCTGAATTTGAATCGGAATCGGAATCTGATTTGAAAACACAAACTCAAAGTAAATCTGGGATGAATCGATGACTGACTGTCAAATGGCCCAAAGCTGACCATTTTAGAAGCCACACTCGATGCTCGTTACTCGATAGTCAAATTTCACACTCGAGATCGTTGAACGACGCGACGCATGTACAGTGAAATCTGGCTATAATATACTATTGCCCGAACAGCATTTATTACGTCAAATCTAACTATATTTTAAGTGCAATTTATTTATTTATTTTTACACATTTTCTGCGTTTTTTTAGAGGAGAGTTTACTATAAATAGGTTCAAAAAATATGTTTGGAAATGGTTTCCTTGAAACTTAAAATTCATTCTATTTTATATAATAGTGCTTAAATATTCCAAAGTAGATAGTATTTTGAAAATAATAAACATTTTTAAATCTAAAAAATATTAAATAAATATAATAAAAAGCAATAAATTGAATACAATAAAAAAATGTATTTAAAATTTAACCAATTTAATAAAAAAATGATTTTTTAAATAACAGGGAGTAATTAGTTAAAATTAAGTTATAACAAAAAGATTTTTTTCTATTTTTTTTTAAATTGTGCTCCCTGCTAATAACAGCTTTTTTTGCATTTCAAAATTTTGCAAAATATGAGAACCAATAAGTTGAGCGTTGTTAGCGAGCTACAACTGTAACTCGATTTGATTCAATTTAATGAAGCATTAAAAAGGGCAATGAGCGTGGGAGTGGCCTGGCCAAAACAACGCTCGCGACCAACCATGAACTCGAGCAACAACATCAACAACAACAG
>NW_022995506.1:0-3581 GCF_004354385.1 Drosophila innubila
ATTATTTGTTAGGTTAGTTTGTTTTGTTGGTATGAATATATAATAATCTGAAAATATGAATAATTTACGTTCCTTTTTGTTTCTTTTATGAATTTTTTATTGCTTTACATAAATACCATTAATCTAATTAGAATATGAGTTTTATTAATTCTCAAATAATAACTCAATAGGTTTCCAGATATTATGGTTTGTAATATCTTTTTCATAAACTTATTACTGTAAACTAATCTCTCTCATCAGGTCGAACAAAAGCAAACCTTTTTTCGGGAGCAACATTCTCAATATAATTTTTAGAGCATAAAATTTAGCTGATGAGTAATCATCTATATCACATTTTGCCACCCTTAGTTTCAATAATATAAATTATTCCATTAACTCCTGTACTTAAATAATCAGGGAAAACCTTCTTTTTTTGCTCCATAAGCAATAGAAAAATATTGCTCACCACGATCAAAACTACGGTACCACCAACGAACATTTTCAGATTGATTCAACCATTTTTCAAATTTTATTTCAGGTTTAGATTGTCCAACCAATTTGCTTCTGAATAGCCTTCATATACGTTTTTATCTAAAACTTTTGTTGACTTATCCCATCTATTAAGACTTTGTAAGATTCTATTTTTGGGAAGATAAAGGTACCTGATCTACTAGTTCAGAATTAGCATTAAATAAGTTTAGATTATTACTGTCCATTTCTTTAGCATCATCCCTTAAGCGTTTATAATTATTAATAATAAATGCCATTAATTCAATATTTTTAAGCGTAGAATTGGTGGCAAATAATCCTTCTCCACGATCACTAAATAATTCTACCAAAATAGAATGAACATTCCCTGGACTTGATGTATGCAAATATTTTGAATATCTTGTTCTCTGTCTAATAATGTTAATCTATTTTTTTAACGTCAAATAAACTATTGACTTCAATATAATTTAATTGGTTACCTTGGATATCATGTATTAAATTACTTGATTGCCCCACTTTTTTTGAATAATTGAATCTGAAAAACATAGCCTCCATCTTTTAATTTCTTTTATTGATACTATTGTAGTCTCGTTTATCTTGAGAAAGGTTGTATTTTTGAGTTAACAAGTACCAATAAGAACGTGTCGTTTCTTCTATAGTCATTTTTGCTAATTCATTAGATTTTATTGAAATAAGTTGAAATCAGGTACATTTGAATTTAATTGATATTGAGCAATTCGACAACCTTCTTCGTCTTTAAAACTTTATTAATATAATTTGTATCATTTGAAAAACAAATGAATTATCTAATAATTCATTGTCATAATGTTGTTGTTCAGGCATTCTTCGTATACGTCCAATAGTCTGCAGGGTAAATTCTACTTCCATATTTAAACGAAGTGTAACTTAAAATTTTAGCTCTTGGAGCATCCCAACCTGTAGAAATTGCTTGTTTCATTAAGAGATAGTTAATATTTGAGTCATTTTTCTCAATAGCTTCAGTATTGAAATGATCGCCAGATAACCAACAGGCAATTTGATTTTCATGTTGTCCAATTTCTTTAAGATAGTCCTCAATATTTTTGATTAATTCTCCACGAGCTTCCATGTAGTCCTTGTTTTTGACCCCACTTTTTTTCGTCTGGTAGTTGGATTAAAACTAAAGGGTTAATATTTTTATTTATCTCTTGATAAGCATGTTTGATTTCACGACGTTTCTCATCAGCTAAATCTAAAAGTAGCTGACAGGATCAGAAAATATTATCTCCTTCACATACCCCAATATTCAAAATAACAGAACGAGTAATCATCCTTGATGAATCACATCTTCTTCGTCAACTTGAACTAATTCATAAGCTGCTCCTTTAGATTGAGGAGTAGCAGATGTTCGAATAACTCTATCAGGTACAAAAGAATCAATTAATGCTTGAGTATTACCATTCCGATTTCTGTGTTCTCATCTACAATAACTACGAAATGAGTATTCTGTTGATGAGCTTCCATAATACGCTGAAAATATTTTTACTTCTCCGTCTCTAGTAGCGACATTCCTTTTTTTAGTTACTTGTTCCAGTTAATAAATGTAACTGAGTTACTAGTAAATCCATTGGTTAAGGCATCTTGGAGCATTTGTGGTTTAGCTAAGCTTGCTTTATTCAAGGTACTTTCATAAGATTGTTCTTCTAGCTCACCATTCCCCTGGTGTTAGCCAAACAAAAGTATAGTCATAATCATTCGGATTATTCTCGATAATTGAGTCTAGTAATGCTATTAACATAACTGTTTTTCCACTACCAGTAGGAGCAGAAAAATAGTTGTTTGTTTTGCTTGCGGATTAAAAAAATAGTTCTCACTTCGCAACTGACCACTCTTGAAATTCTTTTAATTCTACGCCAATCATAATCCTGCCTCCTCACTTAATGGGAAAAATGTTTCTGGAATATCAATAATTTTAATTTTGAAGTTGATTTAATTGTTTTCGATCAAGCATTTTATGTGTTTGACTACGCATATAAATGGTTGAAATTTTGCCAAATCTAATTGGTTGATATCACTCTCTCTTAGTAACTATTGCTACATCCGAATCATCTAAATCAATTCCATGTTTTAATTCAATTAAAGTTTTAACATTACTTAATAAACTATTTTCTAAATCATCTGTTTGTTTATCAATAAACTCAGTTTTAAAATATTTGAGATTCATTGATGAGCTTCATATTTATCTGTTCCTGACGATACTCGTTTCATTCGCTCATATGTCACTTCTTCAGCAATCTTATTTTCGTTATTTGTTGCTAAAATAAATTTTCGATTGCCTGTCTTCTCTTATTTAACTCAACAACTGCTTGTCCAGTAGTTCCTGACCCTGCAAAAAAGTCTAAAACTATTGCATTGGTATTATCCATAGTGGAAAATTTTTATTGCATCCTTTACTGTATGAATTGATTTTGATAGGTAAAAGATTCTGAGATATCTAAAATATTACTTAGATAGTCAGTTCCGAATGTCCCATTATACTTTCTTTGTATCATCCCAAATACTAAAACTGGGTCATGTTTTATATCTCTATTTTTTATAACTTTAAAGAATGTTTTGGAGTACAAATAATCATATTATTAAAATCAATCATTGTACGTCTTTCATATCTCCAAACTCGTTCTTCGCCTTTCTGACCTATAGGATATAAAGCAAAACATCCTTTCGAGCATCTAATGTATATTTTTCATCAGCAGATAGTCGATCTCCAACGCCCTGAACAGTTAATGTCTTAGAATCTACATATATGGCATAAAAGCTGTTAGGTCTTCCTATTCTTAGATTTCTACGGTCTCTCCCCCTTCGCATCAAAGACCATGATTCCTCAATGATCTGTTTATTTCTTTAATTATTTTTTTTTTTTTTTTTTATATTTAGGAATTACAAAAATAGCATATTCATGGGTTCTTGAAATATTATTAGATGCCCCACCTTGTGGATGATGTTTAACAATTACATTAATCATTAACCTACAAAAGTTGTTCTAGTAAGCCTAAAGTATTACCTATTCGTAATCATCAATAGCAATAATTAAAACCCCAGTGTCTTTTGAGTAAAGAACGCAATTTGAGCCTTTT
>NW_022995507.1:0-1077 GCF_004354385.1 Drosophila innubila
TTTTATCTTTTTTTGGAATTCCTTTTGTTTTATTGGTTTTATTTGGTGGTTATCTATTTTTAAAAGATGGTATTGGTGAATTATTAGGTTTTTTAATTTCATTAATATTTGTTTTTCTTATTTCATTATATATGCTTTTAACTATGTTAATTCCTTTCTTGAAGCTTGATTTTTTTAAGCCCCTTTATTTACCAATTCTAATACATAGACAAAAAAAGACCATGACTGTATGTTCCGATGAGAACAACGCCACTCAGTTATCATTAGATGATTTGTATTTTGATATCGTTCAATCACAAGGTGTCGTTGGGCTACCTTTGTATGAGTTACATGCCTATATCCTTGACGGTGAAGTGATAAAACATGATATACAGTTGGGTACACCGAATATTCATAAAGACTATATAGAAGGCTTTTTATTATTTATTAAAACTTATGTTGAACAGGGACCTGAACCGTTGTACTACAGAAAAGGGATAGACGATCCTGAGCAAGATTATAAAAGTAAATTAACCTATTGCTATGATATTCAAGAGAAAAAAGAATCCATTAAGCAAAGTTGGCAAACCGTATTTATTAATCATTTTCAGACACCACTCTATGCGCTTATTTTTGCTGTACCTGAATTTGTAAGATTCTTTGGACGACGAATCACAGTTATTTTTTCAAAGCCATTTTATTGGAGTGAAGCACTGAAAAAGGAGCATGTTGTAGATGAAAATGATCCCTATAGTGTGACAGCAAAAGATAATTTAAAGTTTGGTTTTTTTAGTGTGAAAGATAAATGAAAAATCCATGGTATTTCGTTCCTCGTACCAAAGTTGGAGAACGTGTAAAGAAGTATCGGCTTTTTAAACTTGATACTTTTGCACTCAAACGAGTGATCAATCATAATTTTTCAGTTGTTCAGATGAACTCTAACTTTATTGAATTCACAAATAGAAATTATGTGTGGAAAGGTAAAAATTTAATCTTTTTATCCTTCTTTGGAATACCTTTTTTTCTTTCAGTTATAGTTTTTACTTATCTTATTTTTAAAGATGGTGTTGGTGATTTATTGGTGCTTCTACTTTTATT
>NW_022995508.1:0-1074 GCF_004354385.1 Drosophila innubila
ATTTGATTCGAGCTGCAGTCGAGCTGGCTTAAAAAAAGCACCGTTATATTTATAACAAAAATTTTCTTTTCGTGCGCCGCGTGCCGTGAAAATTGCGTTCCGTTGCGCATGCGTAGTTGAGCTCAACGGCAAGAAAGTGGTCTCTAAATGAAAATAAAAGTGAAATCCTTATCAAAGATTGCCAAAGGATTGTTTTGATTACGCTCATAAAGCAAAAAGAAAGTGACCGCAACAGCGACAGCAATAATAAAGACATTGGCATTGACTAGTGTTGAAAGAAAGTGAAAGTACGCGTTTTTGTTGCTCGCTCCTCGCTGCTTGCTCCTTGCTCCTTTGCTCCAACAGGAGCTGGCCATGTCGTGCAGACGAATACATTCGCATTGCCACAGAAAGGATAATTGGCTGTGGCATTGGCTGACATTAGCCATTACTATCTTCAGCCTGACTAATCCAACCGCTGCCTTGGGCTATCCCAGTGCACAGCAGGAGCATGACATGCTCATACTGGACGCACTGTCGCGACGGAGCGGCACCGGCTATTATGGCGAGAACAGCGTCATGGAGATGCTATCCCGAAGTACCAATAATTGACTCTTCTCTCTCTTCTCCCTCTCTCTATGTGCTTTCTTTGTTAAATGTGTGTGCGTGCAACTAATGCCCATTATTTTGGCGTCTTTGGTCTATTTGCAGTGATACCACAGTCGTGCCGCTTCCGTGGCCACAAATTCGAGTGCGGCCTGTCCATCTCGTGTGTGTTGGGCGGCGGTAAGCCGCTGGATCTATGCTCCGGCGGCATGATCTGGTCATGTTGCGTGGACAAAGATCTCGATGCCGAAGAGAGTCCACATGCGGCGCCGGTCAACAATACAAGTGAGTAGAAAACTGCATTCTAAATGCCCAATTCCATTTCGCCAGCTGCTTTCCCAAGTTGCCTGCCCATCCAATTTATCATCCTCATCCTCCAGTTACATTGTTGCATTCGCTGCTCTTTGTCTTAACTTAAGTAAATTGCAAATTGCTGCGCTTCGAGTTATGCAATTCCTCGTATAATAGCGCAATAAATTAGTTCGCATT
>NW_022995509.1:0-1072 GCF_004354385.1 Drosophila innubila
TGTTATTGGCATTGTTGTTGTTGCCTTGGGGTACATTAGATGTTGGTAATGCGCTGTTGGGCGGATTGCCGCGCATCAATTTGCCACTTTGGGGCAACTTACGCTTAATCATTGGATTACCACCGCCACCACCGCCCATGACATATTTGTTGCCGGCTGAAGCATCTGTGGATGCATTCACCGATGTGGGCGGTGGTCCTGCAGTATTCTTGTTAATGCTGCCAGCGAGCATTAAAACCGCTGTGGACTGTGTTGTTCCACTTGGACCCATGCCTTGCTGTTGCTGCTGTTGTCCCATCATGATGGATTCACCGCGATTGTCGCGATTATCTCGGGATCCAGTGACTCCCGATGATTGCGAGGACATGCCAGCATGTGATGGAGGCGGTCCATTGTTATTTCGCGTCTGTTTTGTGATGTAACGATCGCTGCTCATTGTCTCACGCAACTGATAGTCATTAGAGGATGCACCTCCACGTGGTTTTTGATTATTGCCACGATCACGATCGCGATCACGTTCCCTTTCCCGTTCCCTTTCACGTTCACGTTGCTCCTCACGATCCCGCTCCCTTTCCCGTTCGCGTTCCCTGTCTCGTTCCCGCTCCCTTTCTCGCTCCATATCTTGCTCTGGCGTTGGCCTCTCCACAGCTGCGAATAGCGCCTCCTCATCACCATTCTCCAGATCCAAACGCTCACGGCATGTGGGATTGTTCTCAATCTCAGCTGCCAATTTCTCGGCCTTTGCTTCGGCCTCCTTGAACTCTAGCGAATCGCCCTTATCCAGTGGCACCGTATACGATGACAACGAATCATCGAATGTTGAGGTCACACCAAACACATTCTCATTCTTGCGGAACATCTCATTGGCATCCCAGCCATTGGCAGCTCCATCCAGTTCAATGTCAATGTCGCCATTGGCGCCAGAATCCCAAGGCTCCAGTTCCTTTTCATCGAATCGAGTGCCTAGGACGGAAAAACAAATGATTAGTCTAGCTTTAAATCGATTGTTAGACAATAAATTATTTCTAAAAAATAAAAAACCAACAATGTTTTTTTTATTACACCTTGATTT
>NW_022995510.1:0-1069 GCF_004354385.1 Drosophila innubila
AGATTAGTGTGGGAGCGAAGAGGAAGTAGGCATAGCAATGTAGGGGCGGCACAAAGGCTGTCTCTTATACACATCTGGTGGGCAGGTTTGGTTGGGGAACTGGAACTGCCTTTGCCTTACGTTGTTAATGGCGCTCCGCTCTTGGTGTATTTTTAATTATGCCTGCCCATATGTATATTTACTTTATGGCTGCTGCTGCTGCTGTTGTTGTTGTTAGTTAGTTGTTTGGCGTTGTCATGGGAGTCTCCTTGTTGCGGTGGTAACACTGTGACTAAATGTCTATATGTACATATGTTTGTATGTGTATGCTTGTGTCAAGTATGTGCGTGAAATTTGTTGAAAAACATCGACGGCGCTTATATAAATTCCAAATTACTATTTGCTGCTCCTCTTTTGCACACGCACACAAAAACAATGCCGCGTAACTTTTGTCTCACACACAACCGATTCGAGAAGGGCTGACGACACTTCCATATATACAATGACTTTCTCTTGGGGGGCTTATTTGGAATTTCGCGTAAATAATTTCCAAATTTTTTGGCTTTTATGGTGCTGTTGTACATTCATTAGCTGCACATGTGGAGAAATGTGTTAATTTTTTTTTGGTTTTTTCTGACTACAATTACAAATGCAGTGCTGCCATCTTGTTTTAACAAAGAACAAGCTGGCAGGCTTGCCTCGCGGACTTAAGCGCATTTTTAAATTGTGATCAATTTTTAACGATCAAGTTTTACAATTACTATACTTAAAAGCGAGAAATTCACAAATCTGTGCAGAATATTTGTTAGATTTTTATCGAATTTATTGATTAACTTAAATGAATTACACAACTTCTCCCCCTAATCACAATGAACTCCTAGCATTCATTAACAAATTCTCCTTTATTTTACATAACTTTGAAGTCAAACTTTTCATTATATTATTCATTAATTGCTAAAGAATACAAAATTATTTTAAAATATTTTTCCTTGAAAAGTGTGGCAATCTCAAGCAACCAGAAAACAAATTACCGATATATTTTTGAGCGTCTGGAAACCTTCACATTCAATAACCTGTCTCTTATACACAT
>NW_022995511.1:0-1038 GCF_004354385.1 Drosophila innubila
TAGGCGTTCTTCTTGGGACTCTTTACCGTACCGCAGACATTCGCCGGATACGGATGAGCATCGCAGTAGACCGTGTTCTTGTCAACGCACTTTCCAGAACTGGCCTGATAGTAGCCCGTCTTGCAGGTTTTATCCTCCAGCACGCCCTTGGTGCACACATGATAACGATTGCAGCCCTGGGCATTGTCAAAGTTCACACCATTCTTGATAATGCTGCAGTAATCAAATTCGCTCGCCTTGCAATCCGAAGCCTGAGTCCAAATGCACGTTTGAGTTGCGTTACTAAAGTGCTGATTTTCCTTGCAGGTGCCATACAGAGGAGTCTGCTCATCGGCACAGTAATAATAGCCGAAACAGGACTTGGGATCGTTAATAAATTTACTCGTTGCGTTCACACAGGACACTCCACAATCATCGACTCCATCCAACGTCTTTACACACTTTAATGTGTCCTTATTGAAAAATGGTGTGGATCCGGAGCAGACGCTATAGGTACTCTTTGAATTGACACATTTAATCGAGCGACTGCAAGATTCGGGATCCCTAATGACCGTACCCTCGGGAAATAGTTGACAGATATCATCAATACGTGCTTGGCTCAGAGCACAGAAGGCCAATACCAACAGGGCCAACAGGCAGGAGGAACTGCTTCCTGTATAAAATATTTACAAGTTCATTTTATTTCTGATCCTAGAGATTTAGGTACTTTCAGAAGACCCACCTTTCATTGTATGTTGTGTTCGGTTTGGGAACTGACTTCAAACTAATAGAAAACAATTTATCAGTGCATCTATTTAAAGCTCTATTTGTTGCCTGATAAACCAAATTGAAACTTGTATTCATTATTAAAGAGCGTGATGAAGGAAATACCAATCGATAACTGATTAGATTACTAGCCGAAAATAATACCAATCGTATATTGTGCAGATGTTTCGACTTGCCATTATACTATTGTATTCTTTCTCCCATTGATAAATCAATCGCGGTAAAGCCTAAGATTAATGAAAGAATACCTAGTCAGCTATAAAGATATGCTTA
>NW_022995512.1:0-1057 GCF_004354385.1 Drosophila innubila
AGAGAGAAATACATGGTCAAAAATTTTAAATTTCCCTTGACTTTTATATTTTGATACTTTTAAATTTTTTAATTTGTTTCGGCAATTAAAAAATTTTTCAAAATAGTGAATTGTATTTCTTAAGTTTTCTTGTTTAAAAAAGCAATATTTTTAACAGAATTTTATTTGATTATAGAGGCCCTTTTTATCAGTGTATATGCATGCATTTAGTTCCAAAGTTTCTGCTTTTTTTGGACAAAGTTTTATAGCCATGCTGTTAGCACTTTGATTGCCAGCAACTTTTTAAACCTGGTCGGCAAGCGAAACGCTCGATAGACTTGCAGATTCCGATTCACATGCAAATGTTTTAAAGTGCACACAAAAAAATAAATACATATTTGCCAAAACTATAATGCCAATTTGTGCGGCCAGACAGACTTGCTAATTGCGCTACACTCTCTTTCATGTTAGAATATCAAATAAGCTGTCTCTTATACACATCTGATATAGAGTGTGTGTATGTGGTGTGTGTGTCAATAAGGCAACCACACACTCAATGCGGCCACAAATTTGTTAAATTAATTCAATATTAAGCAATCAAATATTGTCACCACATCATCAAATGCTGCGGCTGCGAATCAACATCAACAGCCATTCACATTCACAAACAGATTCACACTCATACTCACACTCGCATTTACACACAAATTCCATATCAGTAGCAGTCGCCTAGAATTAGGCAACGCTAAATTGCACAGTAAATAGAAGTATGTATTTATAATTTGAAATGAGAATGAGCTGAGTTAATGCACAGAGGAAAATTATCTAAAATTATAATGTTTACTATTTGATTTTGCTTAAATTTAAAATAAATGTGAGCATATTTATTTTATTAATTTAATTTAATTTAATATAATGTTATTATCTATCATCCTAGCGCTACAAGAATTTAAATATTTCAGTTATAGACTTATCTTAAAAATCTGTAAGTTCTAAATTAAATATGCCAAATATTAAATAAAGTTTTATAAAACATATTTAATTTGAGTACGGGTTAATTCATTTTAGCGAGTTTTAA
>NW_022995513.1:0-778 GCF_004354385.1 Drosophila innubila
TTTTTTTTTTTTTTTTTTTTGTATATTTTTTTTTTAACTATAGGGTATGCTTGACTAGAATATACCCTAAAATCACATATAATCTTAGGAACGAGCACAAATATCCAAAACAACTATTCGTGCTTTGACACAACACTAATGATTCCAGTATTAGGGAATGCAAGGCTAGAAGATACCCTGTAATTAGATCACAATCATATTTATGCCATGGTAAATAGCTCCAACAGCTTAAAGAATCGTTTTTCATTTAACACAACACAACAATTCCCGTTTTGGGGTATGCTCAACTGTAATATACCCTGTTATTTCATCTTAAGCATTCGTAAATCATATCAAATATATAAAGTCCAAATGTTAGGCTTCATATTTCCTTTAATTATATCCCATACGACTTAAATCAATTTGAAGCAAGCTCAACTAGTGTATACCCTGTAATCAAAATATGAAAATTGTTATTTAACAAGTAAGCAAATGTCAAATACAAATCAATAATCCATTTTTTAAGTTAAAATTCATCTCTAAGAGTGTGCTGAACTGTGCTATACCCTGTAATTAACTGACTTTCCTTCGCATAACACACACAAATAATCCCAGTTGATTTTCTACATTTTATGCTTTGTCACAATGTCATTTAATAAAAAAAATAAAATAAAACGCTACAGAGTTCGGTTAATTCTCAAGTTGGGTTACGTCGAAAACTGTCAATCAGTAAATGTCACTCGTCAATGTTGCATTTAAGATGTTTCGTGTCATTCCATAGATGCCACAGACAGAGTTC
>NW_022995513.1:788-1125 GCF_004354385.1 Drosophila innubila
GGCAATTGAAATTGCAATTGCTAATACAATGCTTGCGTTAATATACTAAACATAAATATGCATGTAGGCAACTAGTTAGTTAGTCGCGACCCAACACTGAGCTTTTAATTACCAGAAATGAGTACGTAAACATTTGCATTTAATAAAACTAAGCTTCTATGTATGTCGGCAGAAATATTGTACTCATTATTATTATTATTGCACCAGATCTTAATCTTTTTCTCTCAGAATTTCAGAAGCGGATTAAATGGGAAATGAGAGGAAACAAGGCAGATGTGTTACTTTTTAAGATTAAGTAATTAAGAAACTAATGCTATTGGTAACTTTAATAGAAAAT
>NW_022995514.1:0-1046 GCF_004354385.1 Drosophila innubila
TTTATGGGTATCTTAATTTCATTTAAAATACATTTTATATCTGAATTGAGCAATAAAAACCAAACATAGTTGATAATGTAATGGGTCAAATATGCTGAGAGGCACTGTACATATGCCTGTGGCATTGTTGCACGGTCTGGCCAATTTAATTGTCACATTAGTGAGACAGTCGCCAAATGGGCGACACACAGTACTTGCTGGATGGGCGGAGAGAGTGGGTGAAGAGGGAGATGGGGAGGGAGTGAAACTCTGTTCGTGTCTAGTTAGTCACCTTAAGGGCAACTATTTGCCTGCGAGGCAAAGTCAGTCTGCCAGATGATTTCACTCGCACTCAACGGCGGCAACGGCGATGGCGACGGCGACGCACAAAACTTGAGGCGACTCGCGGTGGCAGCAACGTCAGCAGCAGCAGCCACTGTGCGGTTCAATGCACCCGGTTGCACTAAAAGCAGCAACAACAAGAGGCAAGCACTTTAACCACACTTTGTCGTCATCCGCATCCTTGTCATGATGATGATGATGATGATGATGATCGTCATCGTCATATCGTCGTCTGTCAAAGGCAAAATGAAAGATTCTTTAGTTGCCGCCAGTTGTTGAAGTGAGTGTTGCAAGCTGTTGTTGTTGTTGCTGTGAGGGGAACAGCAGGCAGAGGTTGCAGCTACTGAGTGCACTTTAAGCAAACTAACAAATGCATTTTTATGCTCTTCACCTACACGGAAGAAACGTTAGATGACTAAATAATCCCCCCTCCCCAACCCCAACCCCAATCCCCCTTGACTGCCTTGCAGCTTGCAACTTTTGCCGTTTTTGGGCAACTAGAGCTGCAGCTTGCCGACCTTTTGGGGTTACTTGACAGCGACAGAGGCAAGTGCAACACCCGCCTAGCAATTTGCACCTTGTTAACAAAAACCGTTTTTCTCATTTGCAATACAAATTTGCGTAGTGTGACATTGTTGTTATTACTACTTGCTGTTGTTGCTATTGCTATTGCTATTGCTGTTCCGGTTGGGTGGGCGCCATCGACATTGTTAGCACTGAAACTA
>NW_022995515.1:0-1045 GCF_004354385.1 Drosophila innubila
AAAAAAAAAAAAAAAAAAAAAAACGAAACGAAATAAAACAAGAAATAAAAAAAACCGCATCACGAACTCTAAAAGCAACTTAAGCTACAACTTTAGTTGCAACTTCAGTTTAGCAGGCTTCAAATTGTTGCAGTTTGTTGAAAGGAAAACTTGTCCAAGGCGGCGCAGCCAGTTTTAGCCCACGTTAGAAGTTGGCAACAGCAGCAGCAGCAACAAAAATCCAATGCATTGTGATAGCCTTGAATGCGATCAATGCACCTAGCGACAATTAATGCTCCTTAAAAGTAAGCAAAAGGGTATATTAAGTGTTGTGAGTAAGCAGGGTATTTATCTAATAATAACAGATCAGATAATTGAAGAGACAAAAAGGCAGCTCGACATTGAAAGAAGATTCTACTGGACTAATGAATAGAATCAAATGTAAAGTCCGCATTTATAGGGTAATTATTTAGAGAAGGAAGACTCATAGAGCAAAATCATACCAACAGTGTGTACAGAGTATTTAACTGGTTATTAAATATGCTATCTAACTATTAAATGATCAGATAATAGGAAGATAAAATAAAAGACTGCTCAATTTTAAGGAAGAAGAAAGAAACTGCTTACAGGAGCTTATCTAGGAATAGCAGACAATAAAAAAGGAGTACATAGGAGAGCTAATTAAAAGCACAAAAAGGTGAATCGGTGCTGTAAGAAAAAAGAAAGGGTATTATCTTCAGATAACAAAGAATTACATAAAACTTAACTTTGCTAATTAAAAAGACAAAATGAGACAATTTAAGATAATATATGGAAAATTCTGCTAAATAGAATTTAAACCGACTTTGAGGAAAAAGATAAGTAGAATAATTGGTGCTACATTTACAGGGCATAATCTTGAGATACGAAGTAATTCCATAAGATTTAAATTTGCCAATAAAAACACAATATTTATATAACATATGGAAGATCTGTCTCTTATACACATCTTACAAGACAAGCCAAACGAACAAGCAACACCAAGAATGAAGAGTGTTGCAGCTGATGAATATGGAACTTGGCTTTG
>NW_022995516.1:0-1045 GCF_004354385.1 Drosophila innubila
TGGAATTAGGTTGTACCTATCCCTCTCTCTCTTTTGGATCATTTAATAGCCATGCCACATGCGACAATTTGGAAACCTACCGATCGATCACACAATAGCTGTAATTACAGTCAACATTCACTAATAAAGTCGCTACAGTAAAGACTGACAAAATATAACTAGCAGCAAATTCAAATGCTTCAAAAAGCAGAGTTCTGAGAATTGGTTTTTTATTTATTATCTTGTTAAAAGAAAACGGAAATTCGCAAACTATATTTTATTTACTTTTAGTTATGCAACAATTTAAATTAATTTTGTAAAAAAAAATAATAAAATTAATTTCTTTTTTGCAAGTTTTAGAAACTTTTGTAATGAGTATGAAATATAAAAATAAAATTAGCTTGTTCCGTTTTAACTGTTTGATCACATTCATTTTTTATCTGAGTATTAATAGTTGAAAAATCAAGTGGTTTTTTTTTTATATATTTATTAGAGTTTACTGTATATTTTGTTGTTTTACTTTTAGGCAGACTTGACTGTAGCTGCCACCCTTCCGCCTATAAAAATCAGAGGACAGACTTGAAGAGACTCAACATATTGTACGTGTCATCAGCACATAATCAAGGTCTCAAGTAACCAGGCAACAACAACAGCAACAACAAAGTTTCATCAAGTTTATGTGTGTGTATGTTTTATGATTATTGTTGTTATTATTGTCGGTGCTGCTGTTTGTGTTTGTGTTGTTGCTGTTACTGTTGCCTGTCTCTTATACACATCTTTCCATTATCCTTTCCATAGACAGGAAGCACGTGCAGCCAACTGAGCACAGTGTCTAACGTCAGTATGCCAATAGCCACTAACATAATTTGTTTGACATTTTTGCAAATACTTTTGAATACGTATAATACAAAATACAAAATATATGTATATATTATTATAAACTTTTTATCAATATTGCAAATTAGTTAAGAAAAATAGAATTTTAAAAACGTATTTAGTTGTAGTGGCTCACAGCTTAATTCAGTTATAATCAGGGAATCAAACCGAAACAACTACAGGTAACGGT